>NW_017685630.1:2438-6703 GCF_001879085.1 Nicotiana attenuata | reverse complement strand
CTTCCCACCAGTCTTTGATATTCACCAGCATCCTTCAAGAGAGGGTCTTGCATATTGGCATCAGAAGAAGTTAACTTGTCAAAATCTACAGAGGTCAATTTCTGGTTTACTTCTAATGGTGTGCTAGAAGGTTTGGTTCCAGCTAATCCAAGTTCTGAGATCAGCTCTAATGCATATTTACACTGGCTCATGTATATCCCCCTTTCAGATCGAGCAAATTCAATCCCAAGGAAGAATTTCAATTCTCCAAGGTCCTTCATTTTAAAGCACTGCTGCAGCTCGACTCTTGTCCTGCTAATTTCTGTAATGCTGTTCCCAGTCACTATCAAATCATCCACATAAATGAGCACTAGAACAAGAGATGTGTCAGTTTTCTTAGTAAATAGCGAATGATCATAGTGGCTTTGAGAGAACCCCATGGTCTGTAGTGCCTCAGACAGCTTGATATTCCACTGTCGAGATGCTTGTTTAAGCCCATATAAGGACTTATGCAGCCTGCATACATACTCCCCCTGCTTGTCAATACCCTTAGAGAAACCAGGAGGGACAATCATATAAACTTCTTCAACTAAGTCACCTTGCAAGAAGGCATTATGAACATCCATCTGATAGAGGGGCCAACTAGAGGAAGCTCCTATTGCCACAACTGATCTGACTGTCACCATTTTAGCAACAGGTGAGAAAGTATCAGTGTAGTCAAGGCCCTCCTTCTGTGTGTAGCCCTTTGCCACAAGTCGAGCTTTGTATCTCTCAATCTCTCCTGAAGCATGATACTTAATTTTAAACACCCATTTGCACCCTATAGGTTGCTTCCCAGATGGTAATGGCACTAAGCTCCAGGTTTGATTGTCTTCCAAGGCTTGGATTTCTTGTTGCATGGCTTCAACACACTTAGGGTCCCTAGCAGCTTCAGCAAAAGTTTTTGGTTCTGTTTCCGAAGAGTAGGTGGCTAAGCATTTTGAGTAGTGAGGTTTCAAATGGAGATAACTGACAGAGTTGGAAATAGGATAGGCAGTTGTTTGGTGACCTACATAATCCTGCATCCAAATAGGAGGTCTAGAAGTTCTGGAGCTTCTTCGAGGTTCAAAATTGTTTTCATGTTGAGGTTCAAGATTGTTTTCATGTTGAGGTAATGGTGCTGGTGAGTGCATAACAGTATCAATAGTAGATAGTGTAGGAGAATTCATACTATGTGATGTAGGAGAAACAGTATCAATAGGGCTGTTGAGTGACATGTCCTCCTGTATATTTGGAGGTGACGGATCTATGGGCATTACATCAACTGAAGGGTCATCATTTGGAAAAGTGGTTGTTGGAGATAGAGCATCAGGATCAGCAACAGGTATATTATGGTCTTGATCTGTGAATGGAATAGTTGAGTTTGGACTGGACTCACCTGGCTGCTGCATAAAAGGAAAACTATCTTCCAGGAAAATAACATCCCTGCTGACAAAAACTACTCGATTAGTTAGATCAAATAGTTTATACCCTTTCTGAGTTAGGGAATAACCCAAGAATACTGCAGTAACAGCCCTAGCAGAAAACTTGTCCCTCTTCTTCAAGTTTGCAGCATAACAAAGGCACCCAAACACCCTAAGATGATCCAGTGATGGGACCTTGTTGAACACTAGCTCAAATGGACATTTTCCACCTAATATCCTAGAGGGAATTCTATTTATCAGATACACTGCAGTCATAACGCACTCTCCCCAAAACCTTAAAGGTACATTAGCTTGAAACCTTAAGGATCTGGCAGTGTCTAGTATGTATCTATGTCTTCTCTCCACTACCCCATTTTGTTGAGGGGTATAGGGACATGTACTTTGATGAGTAATACCCTCTGCACCAAGTAACTCCTTGAGCCGGCTGTTGAAAAATTCTCCTCCATTATCTGTTCTGTGAATTTTGACAGTAGAAGAAAACTTTGTTTTAATCAAAGCAATGAAGAATTTCAGTACCACAATTGATTCATCCTTAGAGTTCATAAGGCACACCCATGTGAATCTGCTGAAATCATCTACAAGAGTTAAGAAATATTGTTTGCCATCATAAGTAGGAACTCTAAAGGGTCCCCACACATCTGCATGTATAAGATCACCCAATGCATAACTCTTTGTAGTGCTCTCTGGGAAAGGTAAGCGAGTTTGTTTTGCCAAAGGGAATACAGAACATGGATCATTACAGTCAACAAGATTTGTGTTTCCAAACATATGCATTCTTTTCATAGTTTCCATAGGCACATGTCATAATCGTTTATGCCATAAAGCAGTTTATTCTATTAATAGGTAATATAGAAGAAATGAGACCAATAGGCAATCCTTCATGTGTGTTGATTTTGATACTTTGATCCAGCACATATAATCCATGCTCCACTCTACCAATCCCCTTCACCTTGCCATTGCAAATGTCCTGGAATATACAACAGGCAGGAAAAAAGGCAAGAAATAAGCCCAAGTCCTTGGTCAGTTTAGATACTGATAACAGATTATACCTAAACCTAGGTATAAAGAGCACATTCTTGATCACTATGTTATCTAATATGCTGGAAGTCCCTAAGTGTGTGATTACACTTGTCTCTCCAGTAGGTAACTGTACCTTTCTTGAATTACTCTCAGACAACTCCATATAATCAATGTACAGATGTAGGCTAGACACCATGTGATTTGTAGCTCCCGAGTCTATAATCCATCTATTTTCTTTGATCATACTCAGAAGTGACAATGGTATACCTGTGACCTTGGCATGGGCAGCTGTATCAGTTGGAGTGTTGGTGTTGATGTTGGCCTGGTTGAGCATTTTCAGCAACTGAAGGTATTGCTCTTCTGTAAAGAAATGTCTTGCAGGTTCAGGTTTTGTCCTTTCCATCTGTTCATTGGAGGCTGTACAATTGTCCATCTGCACATATGCTGCAGTTGCATTCCTTCCAAAATTCTTCCTCCTTGGTTTGAAATCTGCAGGATAGCCTACCAATTTGTAACAGACATCCCTAGTGTGTCCCTTGTGCTTGCAAAATCACAATACAACTGATTCTTCTGCTTGTAACCTCCAGTGTATGCTTGTCCTGTGTTATAGCCCACAGCATTAGCTCCATAACCTGCATTGGAAGCCGATGAGTTAGCTACATGACCTGTGTTGTAAGTCATTGCTTGTGCTCCTATTTCCAAATTGCTGATATTGGCTGCCTTGGCTCTTTGGCTCTCATCCTGCACAGCCATTGCATAAGCTTCATTGATGTTTGGAGTTGGAATCATCAACATAATCTGACCTTTTGCTTGGGCAAATGATTCATTTAGACCACTTAAAAACTGCACTAGACGCTGTTGCTGAATATGTTCCACAAATATCCTTGACTCAGGACATGGACATGAAGGAGTAGGTGTCATGGCATCATATTCATCCCATAGGTCCTTCAGTTTAGAATAATAAACAGAGACTGGTGCCAAACCTTGCTTGAGAGCTATAATTTCCTGCGACAAATTGTAGATCCTAGAGATGTTCCTCTTATCAAAGCGTTCCTTCAGATCTCTCCACACATTATACGCAGAAGATCCATAGACCACAGTGCTATAGAGCTCTTTGGTAACAACATTCATTATCCAGGACAGCACAAATGCGTTACATCTCTCCCACTGATCATGCAAATTTTGCCCGAAATTCTCCTTCTTACAGGTTCCGTCAACGAATCCAATTTTGTTCTTCGTAAACAGTCCAATTCTCATAGATCTAGACCACAAATTGTAGTTCTCTATCCCTATCAGCTTGAATTCAATCAGATGCTCTCCCGGCGTATCTGATGGTCGTAAGTACAAAGGATGAGTGTGTCCTAGTACCGCCTCAACGGGATGAGTGTTTCCCTGTCCAGTCTCAGCATTTAATCCATCATTCGCCATTTTTTGCTCTGAATGAAGAACCCTAGCTCTGGGACGGCGACCTCCGACGAGAATGAAAAATTGAGAGAACAAATTAAATTGTGAGATTGATAGAAAGAAGAGAGAGACAGCGGAATTAGATCGTCCGCTCTGATACCATATCAGATTTCAAAGAAGGTAGCCATGCATGAGTGATTGAGAGAGAAGAATAATTGCAGAACCTCCATTGTTATTCACGATTGGAGAAGAAAGACAATCACTTACGGAACTAATCTCTACTCATTTACTATATACAGATATTAACTAACTCTAATAGTTAAGTTAGGTACTAACTTCTAACTTGCACACTTTAACCCTAAAGTTTCTTTCTATACAAAGTACTACCCTGGCTCAATA
>NW_017685630.1:0-826 GCF_001879085.1 Nicotiana attenuata | reverse complement strand
TAGTTTTACATACTATTATGAATAGCTAATTTGTTATCTAGAGTTTTGATAGAACCTTTTGTAGGATAAATTCTTGTTATGTTTTTATATAATTGAGCCATAGCTTTTCTCTATTTGTTCAATTACGTTTATATTGTGTTTGGTTGAAGAGCTCTCAATTAGCTGTGCCTATTTAGTATGCATAACTCGGGAGAGAGTGCATATTTAGGTAATTGTTAAACAACACCACTCCCAGAGTATATGAGGGATCAATAATCGAGGGTTTAAAGGTGGGATTAGGGATAACGAAGCCTTGGGTGCGATCTGAAGTGAGCTGTATTAAAAGCCAGCTAGCGTAGCTCGGGAGAGTGCGTCTATTAAACTGTCATAATTACTCGGGAGAGATTTATGATATTAAGAGTGCTCATGATCGGTAGAGAATACTTAGGCGAAATTATAGAAGACATAGCGGGAAGGATTCCGACAATTGGGGAAATCATAACTCTAGACCTCCTTAATCTTTTCTCTAACCCTCAGTATCGTTAGTTGTTAATTTACTATTTTAACTTGTTAGTTAATTAGTTAAACAGAAGAATCTTAATATCTATAAGTTAGGAATTGTTCAAGCTTGTCTTCTTGGTGATAGTGAACAGTTGTAGCTAAACCTTAGTTCTCTGTGGGATTCGACTCCGGACTTATAAACCGGATTATATTTGCAACAACCGCATTGTCCTTTTTATAAGGCATAGTTGGGCGTGATCAAATTTTGGCGCCGTTGCCGGGGAACTAACGGTGTAGTTGTTGGTGTACATATTGCTAGGTTTCAAGTTTGAACTTTTATTTTATT
>NW_017685629.1:1474-6703 GCF_001879085.1 Nicotiana attenuata | reverse complement strand
CGCTTTTGATTTCAGCTTCTGCACTAGCGCGGGCAACTGTTTAGGTTTCTTTTTAGAGCCCCAAGAAATTAGATTGTCACCAAAGTAAATGCAGAATCCAGTGGTTGAGCGACGAATTGTTGGACAACCAGCCCCGCATAAGAGTAACAAAAAAAAGTGTTGAGATAGGGCGATGAGGAAATCTAAGACCATAATATAATGGAGAGTGCCTTTCAAATACCTTAAAAATGCGTTTAAGACACTGATCATGAACAGTGATGGGATTGGCCATAAACTGGCAGGCATGATTAACAGCATAGCGGAGGTCCGGTCGAGTGAGAGTGATATATTGGAGAGCACCAACAGTACTCCGATAGGCCTGAGGATCAGAGGGAGGTGTACCATCCAAAGCTGAAAGTTTAGAACCGGAAGCAATTTGTGTAGCACAAGGTTTGCAACCAAGCATGTTGGTCCGGCGGAATCAATCTAAAGCATATTTGGTTTGTGACAGAAGAAGGCCAGAGGAGTCACGCTGAGCTTCAATGCCAAGGAAGTCATTGAGATAACCCAAGTCCTTCATGGCAAAATATTTACTGAGACGGTGAATAAATTGAGTGAGAAGAGATCCGTTGTCACCAGTTAAGATGATGTCGTCAACATAAAGCAAAAGGACGATACAGCCAAATTCCTGAAGCAGGACTTCTCTGCATCAAGCGCTTGCAAATCAAGAAGCAGGTGTTTCTTTTTTGTAACCTTAAGGAAGATTGTCGTGACCTAGTTGCTTCCTATTCGGTGGTCCAACGATCATATTTTAAACTTTTAGCTATGGAAAAGATCCACTTTTGCTTTGACAAATCAATAGGGTAACGCAGTCATTTTTTTTCTGCTGAGATGAGGATGTATTCTCACAGGCGGCTTTTCTCATAGAATTAGCAGTTCTAAAATTTAATCTTGCTGATGTATCAATTTTGTCAGAATGTATTTATGTTCTGAAAAGGTTCAGACGAATTTGCTTTGGTAGAGAATCTTTTGTTCACTGACAAAAAAGATTCTTGTGCTAATTGTCTTGCTTTGAAATGGCTCCTTCCGTGTTGAAAGTATGCATTTTGTATTGAAAGGCCACATCTCGAATTCAAACTGCAAAACGAGGATATTGGTGAGAACTAGTTTGTCTTTGATATTTGCTTCTATCTTCTTTATCACCCATTTTCCAATTTCCATCCCATGTTACTCAGTTTGAGATTTACCTTCACAAGGTCTGGGTACACACTGCCGTTTTCAGATCTCACATGTAGGATTACATTGGTTTCTTTTTATTTTTTTTGTTAGTTTGAGATTTATTTGTAATTGATTCGGTCAAACTCTCCACTTATACCCTTTTACTAATAGATGCCCCCACGTTGATCGAAATCGGCAAAAGATTTTGGGGATTGTGCGCTCTACCTTGCTACAAGGTGTACCATATTTGCACCGGCCCAATGAATACATGAGACGTGTATTCACATATTGAGATACATTTGCACCTTAATTTATCACCTAGATACGATAAATTAGTATGTTTGATGTAAACATCGAGTGCGGGTTAATATTTACCGGAGAAGACCTTACCTTTGTGGTATCGTAGTGTTTCCTTAGCAAATTATTTGTGGATACAAAGTGGCAGAACAGCTTCTTTTTCCTCATTTTTGCTTGCTTTTAATTAGTTGCCAACAAGTGTTTCGCTGGTTTTATGTCGATCTTTTTGGAGAACGCAGAATATCAGCAGGATAATTTTTCATCACTAAACAAGTTCATATCATTTTGTTTAGTAGCTTATCTTGTCGGGTATTCTCGTAAATAACTGGCAGAGGGTGTAGTTAAAATTTTTGCTTAGCTTAATAAAGAATTTCAGTTGGAGACGTTTTTTTTTTTCCGCATTTCTCCTTTCTTTCCTTCTCATTTACATAGACACAATCACCAACATCCCAACTCAAGTCTACTATCTTTCTTAATTATTTTGAGTTGATTTTGGTACGAAAACTCTCTTTGATTGATGTTGAAACAATATACATATATTTAGTACTCTTTATGTAATGTTAAATATATAAATTCTAATTCTTTAGGAAGAAGACAAGAATTTGACGTCTTCATTCATTGTTAAAATTACATCCGTTCGAGCTCGCGCTTCCGTCCCAGTCTCTTTCGGAGAATAATACATTGTGCAGGAAAATTGTGAGATATAGTCCGTTCTCCATTGTACTGGATTTTTGCCTTTCTGACTCTAAAAATTGCTAGTCCCACATTATTATATTTTTTGGAGAATTTTAAAACAATTTATCTTTAAACTTCCAAAATGCAAGTTCAATATTTTCCTCCCACTCGAGTAAGAAAAGAAAAAGTACTCAGAGGAGTTAACTTTCTATCTGGAAAACATAAAATCACACCCCCAGATTTCTTTCCATTCGGCTTATCACAACACAATTGTTGCAAATACCAAAGCTGAAAGAGCCAGTACACAGTCTGCATGATTGCTTATTATTTAATGAACATAAAGCTCAAGCATAACTGACTAGTAAAACCAGACATTGCATATAAGGTAAATTACAAATCTGAACAAGTAAACTGACTAATAGTCTAATACTACTATACAAAATGGGTCTCAAAGATATTATAAACAGAAGGAACCCGATAGTCAGACGCTCGAAGCCATCTTTCTGCCAGTAACATTGTTTTAATGGGATTTCAACAAGTGAGGCAGTTCCTCTGTTTATCATGTATGATGAGTATTGGAAATAGCGCGATACACCGTGTCAATGAATTGATCATCCTGTTATGGAAATAGAGGTAACATCAGATGCATAAAGAGACCAGTGAATTATACGATTATCAAATCATGAATCCTAATAGGGAAAAATGTCATTACAGGAGTAACCATAAAATCCTCTAGCTAATCAACTAATTACATTAATAAATTATGAGCTCAGGATACTACCTTACTCCCCCCAATATTTAATTTTGTGGACTCCATAACTAGTTTTCTGGGCCAAAAAAAAAGCAAGAAAGGAAAGCAAAAATATGAAGTCCTTATAGCCTTGGCAAGTTCCTATTCACCCAGTCCCTCAATACTTACTAGAGTTTTTAACATACTGTCGGGACTTGTATTTTCGAGTCATATTATTTGCCATACTTATAATCTTTTGCCAACTTCTAATGACTTTTCAAGAACAAGGTGATAACAAATTAACTACTTGGCATGACTTATAAGACAAGGTACTTATTTTTTTTTTGTTTTTCTTGTTTCGGTGCAAAGTAGAAAAAAACATCAAGGAACTACCATTACCGAAATATGTAGTGTGGTAAGAAAGCTATAGTCTACACTGTTATATTGCTTCAAACTTTGTTTTATCCGACTCTGTAGTCGGGACTGTCTAGAGCTTTTGTGTTACTCACATTGTTCCAGTTTGATGCGAAAAATAGGATTTTCCTGGATGTCCTAAAACTAGGCCACATTGATGCGAAAAATAGGATTTTCCTTTCCAAAACAGCCCTTCAATTCTAAGATAACCGACATGACTCTTGAAGTTCCTTTTGCTTTTTTTATCAAATAATACTGAAGACATCACAGTCCATGTAGATCGAGCAGATGCCATTGGCCAAAAAGTGCTCAATACCTCATAATTCACCAATTTTTATTGGGGGCAGATAAGGAAGCTGAGGTCAGAGAGAAATTGCAGCTGAGGGTAGAGGAGAATTTTGCTGACAACAACTCTGCCCCTTTCTGCCCCAAAATTCAAGGGTTATACAGTGAATTGGACAACCCTCTATTATTCTACATGAGCAAGGGGATGTAAAGACTTTCAGTAGCACTTGAAGGCAAAGGACAGATTTCTGTCAACTTCAACTAACAGAACTCAAGGTGGCAATGATGAGCATCAGCAACCCCAAAGTGAAGCAAGTATTTTGAGGACACGAACAACTGGGCATGGAACTCTTCCTATGTGGCTCATGCAGTCACAACACTAGGAAGAGAAATTTAAGTGTGGAACTCTCATCAGGGGAAGGAGAGGTCTGCGAAGGTAAAGATGGAAAAGAGAGGAAATGAGGACAGATTGGAGACAATTAAGGGGAGCGAGAGGGAGTTGGGCATGGGCGGAGAGCGTCGGGTGCCAAAATGGATGGGGAAGAAATTTAGGGTTTCGGGATCTTTTAGACATCTCATCCAGAGATTTAAGGGAAGAACGATTCATTTATTGTTGGAGTTTGAGACATGCCCCTTCAGATAGAGTAAAACTTTTACCTTTTTGTGATTTAGCAATCCCCAGGGTATGATCCCTTATAGCTTCACATTCGATCCTTGAGGAAGTAAGGTGCTTAATTTCAAAAGTGTAAACGTTTTTATGTTCCCCGATGGAAATCCATCCAGACTATGTGACTCAGATAAAAAAAAAATAGGTCCTAGAGGAAGGAGAGAAGCTACCAAAAACCAGTTCCAACAGAAAGACTCAAAAGCAACTGCTAGCATATTCTTCTCTCTTTCTTTTCTTTTTTCTTCTCAATTTCCCTAATTAATCTTCATAATGTGGATGTGTTCCAGCATAGTGGCAGAAGCTGCTGGAAGTTTTTTCCCCTAAATACGCGCCCTCAGCAGACCCTCTTTGCTTTGGATGTTAGTTCTCATTATGAGGGCAAACGCAAAATTTTCACATTCTGGCATATGCAATTGATTGCGAATTTATAAAACTTTAGTGCCATAAAAAAAGTTCACATAGGAAAGTAACTATCAATTCAGGTACACTTACTTGAACAAGCATCAAAAGTGCCTCACGCACTTTGCCTCTGTTAATAACAGGTCCATTGTTTGGGCTAGGAGCAGAAGTTGGAGTGAGAAATGGCGGAGGAGAGGGGGGAGGAAATGGTTGAAGCAAAGGAGCTCTGTGAGGGCGTTGCAGATTCCCAGGGGGGTGAAGTGGTGGAGCAGTAGGCACAGATGAAGAAACAGGAGGTATCAGTGGAGAAGAGGAAGGAAGAGGACCAAAGAATGATGATGGCTTCACTAGATTTGAAGACCTTCTAGCACTGGCGTCTGGTTCGGAAGCATCAAGAGTAGGCATCAAAGGGAAAGATGTAGAAAGGGAAGGAGATGGAGCCAGTGCAGGTGCTGAAGAGGGAGGTACAGCAGCAGGAGGACGAGGAGGAGGAAGGACTGTTGCAGATGAGTCGTACGGCTGTCCCTGAACTGCAACATTTGGAGCACTCCCAATTCTCATAGCA
>NW_017685629.1:0-851 GCF_001879085.1 Nicotiana attenuata | reverse complement strand
GCTGGAAAGTACCTAGACCAAGGTGGCTCACATAAATGAATTTCTCTCTATGGAGCACTTCTCTATCAGGAAAATATATAAGAAGCTCAGAGGTGATTTTGAAAAGGTTCCCTGGAGAAGATTAATATGTAATAATTTTGGTGCTCCTAAATGGATATTTATTCTAAGGCTAGCTGCACATGGGAGATTGTATACAAGGGATAGGCTGGCCGAATGGGGCATAGTCTTGCACCAGATTTGCCCCTTATGTCATCAACATAATGAAAGTATTTCACACTTGTTTTTCAAGTGTTATTGCTGCTGAGATATGGGAAAAGATGTCCGGTTGGCAGGGCATACAGAGACAAGGACTGAGTTGGAATGAAGAGCTTGCCTGGGCTATAACTTATTACAATGGTAAGAACTGCAATGCTGAATTATACAGGATGGTGCTAGCAGGCAGCGTCTACCATGTATGCGTGGAGAGAAACCAAAGGGTATTTAGGGGGAAGGAAAGAAGTTCTGCTGTTATTACGAGTCCGAAACTTAAATAGTGCCCTTTTGGGCACAAAATACCTTTCTACTATTAAAAAAAAAGTTACATAAGTACATAAAACGCAGTATAATACTGCGTTTCACTTTAACGGAAAGTTAGTCGTTAAAGTTAAACGCAGTACTATACTGCGTATTATTCAAAAAATAATTTTTTTTAGGAAAACTCAGTACAATACTGCGTTTCCCTTAAACGCATTATCGTACTACGTTTTCCTATAATAAAATATAGGGCCCCTTCTTCTTCCCCAAGATAACGACAGTCACTCCTCCATCTTTAAAAAACTCCTCACTCACTGCTGGTCCCCCCCCCCCCCCCC
>NW_017685628.1:0-6703 GCF_001879085.1 Nicotiana attenuata | reverse complement strand
CTCCTTATATTGTTGGCATGGTGCTTATTTGAAACTTTGTTGCCTTTCTATTTCCTCTTTACTCTTGTATGGTTGTTCTTTCTAACAGGATGGTGTTTAGTTATACATACTAGTACTATTCCATGGTACTAACGTCCCTTTTGCCGGGGGCGCTATATTTTAAATGAATGTAGGTGGATCCATAGCGGATAGTGCCGATCGTGCGTAGCAGAGCATCCTCTTCTCAAGAATCTTGGTGAGCCCCTTCCTCATTCAAGGGGTTATGTTGTACACCTTTTGTGATAGATATTCATTTTGAGGTATAGCCGGGGCCTTATTGCCGGCGTTGTTATCATTGTCTCTTGTATCTTTAGAGGCGCCGTAGACGGTTGTATGGGTTATGTACGGTATTGGATAGGTCAACAAACTATGTCGTAACTTTGTACTCTTGCTTTCTTCTAAACTATAACTGTACGAAATCGCGGAAGCCTAACTACGGTTTAAGGTTGTGTTATAAAATAAGATATCCATGTTGAATGTACAACCCCTTTTATTGTCTAATTAAACTAAACGGAATCGGATCCCGTAATCATATTGAGTTGGGTAGGAAGTGTTCGGGTAACGCTTGCTCAGTTGGGTTCACTCGATTGAGCGCCGGTCGCGCCCCCCAAGGTTGGGGCATGACAAACTTGGTCTCGAAGCCTAAGGTTTTAAAGTGTCCTAGGATGTCTCGGAGCCGTGTCTAGTAGAGTCCTTCTTATCAGTGTGAAGTCTACCACATCTATAAGTTGGAGGCTACTTGGGCATTAGGAATAACACCATTCTTTGGTATTCTGGATCGTGCGGAAATTGTGATACTATTTCTTCCTCTAACTAGTGCATTGCTCTATCTTTGAGTAAATGGCACCTAAGAAGAAAGCGAAAATTGTCCAAGGAGCCAATGCCACCTCAGGAGTGGCTGATGAATCATTGCTTGATACTGCCGGTGAGGGTAGTCGCCCTGCTATCACCCTGCCTGGTACTCCTATTCCAGAACAGACTACCCCAGTTCCTACACCTGCGGGGGATACTACTATCCCTCCCATTGATACTCCTGTCCCACCTCCAGCCCCAGCTTCCGGTTCTTGTATCTCTGATGGGGATCTTAGGGGAGCTATTCAGATGCTGACTCAGCTAGTGGCCTCCCAGGCCCAAAGGTCAAATGTTGCACCCAGTTCATCTAGCCAGCAAGGAGATTTCACTAGTACCAGGGTAAACAGATTTCTTCAGTTAGACCCTCCAGTGTTTTCGGGTGCCAATCCAGAAGAGGACCCTCAGGATTTTATTGATGAGATACACAAGACTCTCAGGGTCATGCGTGCAACTGAGACAGAGGGAGTAGAGTTAGCTGCCTACCGAGGAGAGGAGCCCTCTGGTGAGGTAGAGTGAGTTCGCTGATGCCTTTATAGATCATTTTCTGCCTGCTGAGACAAGGGCAACCCATGCAGCGGACTTCGAAAATCTGAAACAGGGTAGCAGAAGTGTGTGGGAGTACCATATGGAGTTTGCCGCTTGTCTAAGTATGCTATTCATATGTTTCCCACAATGGAGGCTAGGGTGCGCCGATTTGTGCAGGGCCTCAGTCCTTTAATTATTAATGAGGCTTCTACAGCTGCATTGAATTCTGACATGAATTATGGGAAGATGGTGGCGTTTGCTCAGGCCACAGAGAACCGTAAACTGAAGAACAGAATGGAGAGAGAGGGTAACAGAAAGACCCGGTCTGCGAGCAACATGGGTGAGTCACTAGGTGGGGGAAGGCCAGCTTTTCGGGGAGGAACATCAGGGCCGTCCCAGCTGTTGCATAGTCTTTAGCTAGTGCACCACCATCAGGGCCTAGCCAGCAGCAGCAGTGGAGTCGTTTCAGGCCCAGTCAGGGCAACAGAGGATCCTATCAGTGGGGTCGGTGAGATCCCAGCAGCAGCAGAGGTCCCCGTGCCCCAAGTGCGGGAAGATGCATTCAGGGGTTTGCTACTTGGAGTTACCCGTGTGCTATGGATACGGGATGAGGGGCCACATTCAAAGGCATTGTCATGCATCCCGCCAGGGAGCAGGTAGAGGCACAGCACATTCATCCGGTCCAGCAGTTGCTACATCTTCAGCCCCCTTTCCAACTGGAGGTACCCCAGCACCCGCAGGGCGAGGTGCAGCTAGGGGTGGTGCGTAGAGTTCAGGAGGGCCCAGCCGGTTCTATGCTATGAGTGGTCGCCAGACTGCGGAGGCTTCTCCAGGTGTTGTTACAGGTATTCTGAATGTTCAATCCCATGATGTGTATGCACTTATTGACCCCGGTTCCACCCTGTCCTATGTTACCCCTTTTGTTGCTATGGTATTTGGGATAGAACCAGAACAGCTTCATGAACCATTCTCGGTATCTACTCTGGTTGGTGAGTCAATTTTGGCTACTCGAGTTTATATAAGTTGTGTTGTCACGGTGCGTGGTAGGAATACCATGGCCGATCTTATTGAGCTAGGGATGGTGGATTTTGATGTAATAATGGGAATGGATTGGCTCTATTCATGTTTTGCCAAGCTTGATTGTCGAACTAGAACAATGAGGATTGAGTTTCCTAATGAGCCCGTGGTTGAATGGAAGGGAGATAATGTAGTTCTTAAAGGTCGGTTTATTTCTTACCTTAAGGCCGCAAAGATGATCAAAAAGGGTGTATCCATCATTTAGTACATGTTACGGACACCGATGCCGAGGCACCTTGCCTTGAGTCTGTACCTGTTGTAAATAAGTTTCCGGATGTCTTTCCAGATGAGCTCCCTGGGGTTCCACCAGACAGGGAGATTGACTTTGGGATCGATGTGGCCAGGCGCGCAGCCTATATCAATTCCACCTTACAGAATGGCACTAGAGGAATTGAAAGAGCTAAAAGAGCAATTGAAGGATTTGCTAGAAAAGGGTTTCATCCGGCCGAGTGTGTCACCCTGGGGTGCACCGGTCTTGTTTGTAAAGAATAAAGATGGTTCGCTACGGATGTGTATTGACTACAGGCAACTCAACAAAGTCACAATCAAAAATAAATATCCCCTTCCTAGAATAGATGACTTGTTTGATCAATTGCAAGGTGCTGTGTGTTTTTCAAAGATTGACTTGCGGTCCGGGTATCATCAATTGAAGATAAGGGAGCAGGATATTCCAAAGACAACTTTCAGGACTTGGTATGGGCACTTTGAATTTCTGGTAATGTCTTTTGGGCTAGCAAATGCCCCGGCAGCTTTCATGGATCTTATGAATCGAGTCTTCAAGCCTTTTCTAGACTCCTTTGTGATAGTATTCATTGACGGTATTCTCGTATATTCCCGAAGTCAAGAAGATCATGCTAACCATCTCAGGGCAGTTCTGCAGACCCTTCAGCAACATCAACTATATGCTAAGTTGTCGAAATGTGAATTTTGGCTTGAATCCGTCACGTTCTTGGGTCATGTCATTTCCAGGGAAGGAATTATGGTTGATCCTCAAAAGATTGCGGCAGTGAAGAATTGGCCTAGGTCTGCCACTCCAATAGAGATTCGCAGTTTCTTGGGTTTGGCTGGGTACTACAGAAGGTTTGTGGAGGGATTTTATACTCTTGCCTCTCCCTTGACCAAATTGACCCAGAAAGCAGTTAAGTTCCAGTGGTCCGATGCTTGTGAAAGGAGCTTCCAGGAATTGAAATCAAGATTGACTACAACACCGGTATTAACCGTGCTAGAGGGTACAGCGGGATTTGTGGTGTATTGCGATGCTTCAAGGATCGGGCTTGGGTGTGTGTTGATGCAACAGGTAAGGTTATAGCCTACACTTCTAGGCAACTCAAGAATCATGAAAAGAACTATCCAACTCATGACTTAGAGCTTGTGGCAGTGGTGTTCGTGCTAAAGATTTAGCGACATTATCTATATGGGGTCCATGTGTATGTATTCACGAACCACAAGAGCCTTCAATATATTTTCAAGCAAAAGGAGCTGAATCTGAGGTAGAGAAGGTGGCTAGAGTTACTCAAGGACTATGACATTAATATTCTCTATCACCCGGGGAAGGCTAATGTTGTGGCAGATGCTCTTAGCCGAAAATCTATGGGGATTTTGGCTCGTTTGAGGGCAGATCAGAGGTCATTGGCCTGGGAGGTTCATCAATTGGCCAGTTTTGGAGTTCGTCTTGCGGACTCTAATGATGGAGGGGTAATTGAGCAGAATAGGGCCGAATCGTCGCTTGTGGCAGAGGTGAAGGAAAAGCAATTCAACGACCCATTGTTAGTACAACTGAAAGAGGGGATTCATAAACACAAGACCACGATGTTCTCCCTTTTCATGGATGATGGTACCCTACGGTACCAAGGCCGCCTATGTGTTCCGGATATCGACGGTCTTCGGGAAAGAATCATGGTAGAAGCTCACACTTCTAGGTATTCTGTGCACCCAGGTTCTACGAAAATGTATCATGATCTCAAGGAAGTCTGTTGGTGGAATAACATGAAAAGGGATGTGGCGGACTTTGTGGCTAGATGTCCGAACTGTCAGCAAGTGAAGGCCGAACATCAAAGACCCGGAGGACTGGCTCAAAGCATAGAAATACAAATGTGAAAATGGGAGATGATCAATATGGACTTTGTGGTAGGGTTGCCGCGCACTCCGCGCAAGTTTGACTTAATTTGGGTAATTGTTGATTGACTCACAAAATTAGCGCACTTCTTGCCAGTCAAATCTACCGACACAGCGGGACAGTATGCTCAGTTGTATATCAAGGAAATAGTCAGATTGCATGGAACTCCAGTCTCAATCATTTCAGATCGAGGGGCTCAGTTCACGGCCAACTTTTGGAAGAAATTTCAGCGAGGTTTGGGCACACAGGTAAATCTTAGCACAACTTTTCACCCCCAAACTGACAGGCAAGCAGAGCGGACTATTCAGACGCTTGAGGTATGTTGCGTGCTTGTACTCTTGATTTCAAAGGTAGCTGGGATGATCATTTGCCACTCATAGAGTTTGCTTATAACAACAGCTTCCACGCTAGTATCTAAATGGCACCATTTGAGGCACCGTATGGTAGAAGATGTAGGTCTCCCATTGGGTGGTTTGAGGTTGGAGAAGCTGAATTGATAGGGCTAGACCTTGTGCACCAATCCATGGAGAAGGTCAAAATTATTAAGGAAAGGTTGAAAACTGCTCAGAGTCGCCAAAAGTCTTATTCGGACGTTCGTCGCAGGGATTTGGAATCAAAGAAGATGACTGTGTATTCTTGAAGGTTCCCCCCATAAAGGGTATCATGCGGTTCGGGAAGAAAGGAAAATTGAGCCCAAGGTATGTCGGACCGTACAGGATCATCCAGCGGATTGGTCAGGTGGCATACAAGCTTGAGTTGCCACCCGAGATGTCATTGGTACACCGTCTTTCATGTGTCTATGTTGAAGAAAGTAGTGGGAGATCCGTCCACTATCGCGCCAGTTGAAACTATTGAGGTCAATGAAGAGCTGTCCTATGAAGAAGTTCCAGTTTCCATTCTTGACAGGCAGGTCCGGAAATTGAGGAATAAGGAAATTGCCTACGTAAAGGTGTTATGGCAAAACCAGCAGGTTGAGGAGGCCACTTGGGAAGCCGAGGAAGAAATGAGAAGGAAGTACCCACATTTGTTTGTATAGCCATGTAATAGCTTTCCACCATTTGGTCCCTAGGAAATCTATATCCTGGATTCGACCTATGTAAAACTGTACTGTTTCGTCTTGGTTATATGATTGCCTATGTGGCCATGGTTAATATTGCACAGGTTATGTTGTGTCTATGGATTATGTATATGCTGTTAGGACATGTTTTCTGGGACTCTCTAACAGGTGGATAGGCCTAGATACAAAGGAAACTCTGGCGAAATTTTTAGAAATTTAGGGAGTTAGCCGAATTCGGGGCTATCGAGGTGTTCCATGATTGTGAGAAACTGAGATTGCATAAAGATTGCACATGAGTGAACCTTAATCCTCATTCGGGGATGAATGATCCTAAGTGGGGGAGAATGTGAGGCCCGTGAGATATTTTTACTCTAATCCCGAAAGCTCGTAGTGCCAAATTAGGAATATGTGCTAGAGATGCGTAAATTCTTCGCGGTGAGCTTGTGAGCCGCGGCTCGGACCCTTTTGGACTGATCTATGCACTAAAAAGTCAAGAAATAATGTTTTCCAGAAAAGTGCGATTCTGCGGTCGAGAATGCAGTCGCATATCAGGTATGCGGACCGCATAGTCGCTGCAAAGTGAGTTAGTGTGTTGGTCAAATTGAGGTCAACTATGCGATCGCATAACCGATATGCGGACCTCATAGTCGTCGCATAATTCCCTTGGGATTTTGTAAGGGGCAATTCTGCGGTGCATTATGCGACCACAGAACGGGTATGCGGACCGCATTTCTGCCGCATACCCAAACAGTGTATTCAGGTTTTGGGGAGCATTTTTGCGATCCATTATGCGGGCCGCATGTCAACTTTGCGATTGCAGATCTGACTTGGGGCTCCTATTTTTTAATTTTTAAAACCCGACCCTATCCCATTAAAAATACCCCAATAGACCATTTTTCTATTATTTTTCACGACATAGAGAGAGAGAGAGAGAGAGAGAGAGAGAGAGAGAGAGAGAGTTCTAGAGTAAGAAGGAGTAATCTTCATCAAGCTCTCTCTAAATCCTTGCCCAAATCCTTGAAGATTGTTAGTTGAGG
>NW_017685627.1:5073-6703 GCF_001879085.1 Nicotiana attenuata | reverse complement strand
GTACATAAATTAAGGAGTTACGCCAGCTTTTGCAAAGTGATTTGAAGAACTTTGATTCCTTTGTTACCAGTAAATAGATACTTATTGTGTAACACATATATGAGTTTACTTTTATTACTATTAAAAGTAGTATACCATGAAAGTCTCAAGGGTGAGTCTACTTTGGCATATTATGCCATTAATTAAGGATAAGCCGGTGGGTTCAAGTCCCAACGCACCATGAGGGTAAGATATCGGGTTTTGAGTCTTGATGATCCATGATTGTAAAAGTTGGGTTCGAGTCCCAACTCATTATGGCCTAACATGTCTTTATGTGGGTCAGGCATTGGGTTTGAGTTCCAATGCACCATATGGATGACATAGCGATGACTAAAGAAAAATAATGTATTTTTTATGGAAAAGCATGAATCTTGTCCCACTTGATTTGCTCCATTCTTGAAGTGAATGTGATAGCGATGCATAATAAATCTAAATAAAGAGAAGTGGTTGACTAATGAACGCGGACGTGCCAAAGACCAAAATAATAATAGTCATCATTATGATATTTATAAAAAGGAGAACAATAAGGGTTCTCAAAATAATCCTTCAAAGGTGAAGGAAATGTGTATCAATTTGGTGTGTAAATATAAAGCACGTTCAGACGATTATAGTCCATTTTTTGAAAGAATGCGACTTGTGATAAGCATTGTAAATGCAGACTCATTCCTGAAGTGAGTGTGAAAATATATATATGATACAAATTATGCACAAGAATGTATTTATGCATGGTTGAATAAATACTACAATTCACCTCTACGGGAGGTTTGAGAGAAAGAAAGATCATGGACATTACTATGTGGTTACACGAATATGTCATTGGTCGTGTACATGTGGTAAGCCAAAAATATTTTGCCATGCCTTATAAAATGCTATTAAAGGCAAAAGTAAAGCAAGAAATGAGTCTTGTCTATAATGTTTTTGTTTGTGACAATGATAAGATAATTTTTCTGTGGAGGAAAAATTCACCACTTGGATGGTGGTATAAAAGATCTTGTAGTATAAAATTATTGAGAGCTCCGAAAGAGCGAATTTGTTACTACCTGAATAAATAAAATTATTCATGGCATTGGTGGTAGTAAGTCTCAAAAAGGAACTTTTTGAGTTTCAAATATATTAGCCAAAGTGGTTGGCATATTGAGACTATAAATGAAAGGAAGATTGAATATCTTCATATTACTATAATCATACCGGGTAAATATGAAAGGTTACCCGATTTTTCTTCTATTTGTACTACAAATGTATAAGCATGGTGATGGAATCACATGCCATAGTAAATTAAATATTTACTGAAACAAATATTAGCTGGCACGACTGGTTGGCCATCCCGGTTCAATTATGATGCAAAAAATTAATTGAGAATTCACATTGGTATATATTGAAGAAATAGAAGATTCTTCAAGAATTCTCTTGTGTTGCTTATTCTCATGATATACCAGTCAAGGTTGGGATTGAATCCCTTAAAATCTGGAACGAATAAAAGGTGATATATATATATGGGCCCAATCACCTGCCATGTGGATCGTTTACTATTATATGATTTTAATAGATGCATCTATTGTATGGTCACATGTGCGTTTGTTATCAACTTGCA
>NW_017685627.1:0-832 GCF_001879085.1 Nicotiana attenuata | reverse complement strand
CCATTCAAGTAAGTTCCTACCCAACTCGAATTAAGACGTCGGGCCGACGTAAAGTTCCGGCCCCGGTACAAACTACGAGGCCGTCGTTTTTACTGTCACGACCGGTAGTTCGATCTCGTCCGAACTGGGACTAAGGCTAAACGCCGCTATCGCCCAAATAACGGCCAAGACTCGCCCGCACCGAGTTGAAAAAGTAAGGCCATCAATTATATCATGGCTAAGGCCATCGTCGCCAACAGTCGACCTAGATTCGACTAAGGTGAATAAACGACTCGAAGTCACCTACATGGCTAAGGCCGTCAATTATATTATGGCTAAGGCCATCGTCGCCAACAGTCGACCTAGATTCGACTACGGCGGATAAACGACCCGCCGACGGTCGAATTTGCCTTTGTGGCTAAGGCCGTCGAGTCTATCACGACTAAAGTCGTCGGTTTGAATTCGACTAGGGCCGCCAACACCGACGTTCACCAAAAAGCACAACAAAAACTCTTAAGAACGAAAGAAAAACAGTGACACAAAACAAGCACAAGACAGGCAATAGACCAGAAAACTTATATATTTACAAAGTTAAATTGCGGGTCATCCCCGCTTACACCCGGCCAAGGCCGATCAATACAAGAAATAAAAAGAAAAACTACAAGAAACACCTAAACGCCAAACGGCGAACAAGACGAGAAAAAATGCATCATCATCTTTTTTACTCGGTGCCGTCCGCGCCACCGTCTGCACCAGCGTCAGCCTCGGGCGTCGCCACATCAAAACCACAGTCAGCACGGGCCTCACGAGCCTTCTGACGCGCCCCCTCGAAAGCAGCTTTGGTCACGACGCC
>NW_017685626.1:6439-6704 GCF_001879085.1 Nicotiana attenuata | reverse complement strand
AGTCAAAAGGTACTATGTCTAGGCCTCTTGCGATGATGGCTTTTGTGCAATTAAGACGACGAAGGCTTTCTTTCTCGCTACCCAAATACTATCAACCCTTTGTAAACCCTTTGAGCCGGTTACGCTTCTTTGGCTACCCTCTTTGGAACCCGAAAGTACAAATATATATATATATATATATATATATGTGTGTGTGTGTGTGATGATGATGATGAAAGAAAAAAGAAAAAAAACGAAAAGAAAAGAAAGAAAAGAAAAGAAAACA
>NW_017685626.1:0-2774 GCF_001879085.1 Nicotiana attenuata | reverse complement strand
CTTTTTCTGTTTTTCTTCATGACTTTGATTTCTTCTATTTAGTATTCCTGTTATTTTCATTTTTATTTAGGTTCTGATTTCAGCCATATAGTTAATTTTGTTCTTATTTTTGATTTGACTGTGTATTTGATGTCGATCCATGATTTTTGCTGTTGATTATATGATATGAATTTTACTTTAAGTTTCAATTTTACTTGTTTGCCGTTAGTCATTAGTTCACTATTTTAATTTTAGCGTTAGGGTATTAGTGATAATTAGAGTTAAAATCCAGTTTTAATTAGTTAGATAGATTAGTTTAAATTTTAGGTTTTCTTATTATAATTGGTGATGTTTGGTTATAGGTGAACATTTTCAATCCCTGGGATTGATTAACTATGGTTATTTGATTAAGTTGAAAAAGGGTTGGGGTTGGTTAGTAATTATAGGATTAGTCCAAGGGTAATTAGGTACTTAAAGTGGCACAGAAATGATATAGGCTAAGTTGGAACACCCTAGGCTCTTCTAGAAGAGGGCCTTAATTGTAATTTCAAGAACTTAGGATAATAACTTAGGCAACAAGTCAAAATTTCTAAGGACTAACTAAGCAAAATTTGAAAATAAAAGAGGAACTTAGGGGTAAAGTGACAAAATCTGAAGGCAGCCCTAATTTTGCCTATAAAAGGGCATTGCCTTGCCTTACAATACAAGTTTTAGAATCTGAAAAAATCCACACACGTTTGAACATCTGAAAATTTGAATTTCAAAAAATTCAAAAGCCAAAAATGAAACCTGAGAGCTAGAAAGTTTTGGTTAGATCTTAGGTATACAGAAAACTTCAAAAAATACTGTTCTCTTAAAAGCTCCTCCTCAAAATAGTTCGAATTCCAGTATTAGCTCAATTTTCAGGCTAAAATAAGATGAAAATGGCATGTGCTCGAGTTGCTGAAATCTTCTGAGTGTCCCTAGGTGCAGTTTCAAGTAGATTTAGGTCTATTCGAGTTTGTTTATTTGATTGTGGTGTTTTTCTTCCATAATTCAATTCCGGATTGGTTTTGATATTATTTCCCGGGCTGCTGAATCTATTTCTGGGCTGTTTGATCATCTGCTTGATACTGCAGCTGATCCTCTTCTTCCTTTCTATCTCATTGTAATTCCAGGTACACTTCATGAGTCTCATATAATGTAGATATCAAATCGCAATCCAAAATGAAGTTGTTGCACGATTTTGCTGGAGACTTAGTTGCTTAATGTTTTACATTCGAACATATTCCTTGACTTAGCTATTGTCCTTATTGTAAATAAGTATGAACTGCAATGGACTGTACAAATTATTTTAGATGCGCAGGATTATTCTAAATAGATTTTAGTTGTGTAAATGTTAGTTTAGCTATTAGATGTTCACTTACAGATTGAGGTGTTGATTAATCATAGGAGTTGCATTTCAGTTTGTAATTCGGCTTTAGTTGTAGGGCGTTTATACAGTCCTTAATGATTGTTAAAAACAACTTTGAGTTTTGAAATTAAAAACAGCTTGTAATTTAGTCCATGCATTTATATTTGAGTTTCGAAATTAAAACAACATTTCTACATCATAAACGAGTTCAGTTATATTAATCCAATTGTCGAACCTCCTAAATGGTTGTAGATGTCTCTAGTTAGATCTGAAACGCAAGGTTAGATTTAAATCAATAATGGAGGTTGAAGTTGGAATTTCTGTTATGTATTGTCCTAATTAGTAAGTCTCCATTGCTCTAAAACGGGTTTGGGCTTGTTCATGAGCCCAGGATGGTCAGCCCGCACCATTTATCCCAGGCCTGCTCATTCTACCCCAATTGGGCTTGTCTCGAGGTCCAAAGGCTGATAGTAGTCACCAATAATTCACCTTATACTACTGGGCTCCATGATGAGGCCCATGTGTCATCTAGTACTGAAATAATTACACTAGGATTGGGCTGTATTTTTAAGCCAATATGTTAAAAAAATCTGAAATTCCTTTCCTTTCAAGTTAAAATGCCTTGATACCAATTTGGGCCTTCGAGTTAGGTAGCGAGTTCAAGCTAAAAGGCTTGCCCTTTTGTTTGAACCCGGACTTGAACTTGAAGCCCGAATTTCATAATACTAATTAGTTAGGACTTTTCTTTTTATTATTAGAGACAAATAAAAATAGAAAATCATAGCTTACTTTAGGGCTTGCCTTTAAACAAAACTGAGATGAGCCTCGCCAAACAAAATACATAAATTGCGGGGCCCTCATTAAATGCTTAATTAAAAATACTTAGAATTCGGGGCGTGCCATTTAGCGAATTTCACGGCCCTCCGCAAAGATAATAACCCGTTAGTCGCTTTAGGCGCGCTTTTTAATAATTTTACCTTCTTAAATACGGGTGTGCATTTCATGCGACCCAAATCCAAATCCAAAAACGTTGAATAAGAATGTGTTGAGGATCCGGGTGCATTTCATGTGACGTGATCCAAAAACACGTTTTTAAACGACATTCACTTTCGTAAAAATTAACTAAAAGCGGTGAATAATTTTAAAATTGCATTATAGGTTGGAACATGTATAAAAATTGGATTTTAGCCATTTATAATAATTTAAGCGACCGTGCTAGAACCACGGGATCCGGGGGTGCCTAACACCTTCCCTCGGGTCAACAGAATTCCTTATTCAGAATTTCTGGTTCGCAGACTCCAATTGGGAAGTCGACAATTTTCCTCGATTTGGGATTTAAGTTTAAATCGGTGACTTGGGACACCAAAAGCACATCCTATCCCAAGTGGCGACTCTAAAAATA
>NW_017685625.1:5952-6704 GCF_001879085.1 Nicotiana attenuata | reverse complement strand
AGGAGACACTTTGGTTAAAAAAATAGACTGAATTTTAGGGAAGGAGCAGTTTAGTTAAAAGTGCAAGTAGGAAGAAGTCAAGTACTTAGTGCGAACAATCTAAAAATTATGTGAAAAACAGAAGTCGAAAGTGCAACAGCTTTTTAAGATTCAGAAAATTATTAAACTAATAAAGAGGGATGGGGGTCCTAGGTTTATATATTACATGGATCATTCGCACAACACTGGTACTCAATTGTACGCATAGTGTTATCGTGTAATCATCATCTCCATGTCTACCCTTTCCCACCCCGTTAAGGTATTGGAGCGCGGAATGGTATCGTTTGCTTATCGCATGCTATTACCCGTCCCAAGCTATCAGTCCCGGGGCATTTGGACTTCTAATCCTAAAAGGGGAAGAAAGGGATGGGGGCCTTTATGGAGTTTAAAGGACAAAAATTCTAATCGACATTCAAAACCAAGTAACAAGTAGGGGGAATAAACAGACAAACAGGTAAGGCTCACATAAACCCCGTAAATCAAATAACATATAGTTTAGCATGCCTTTACACATACTGGTTTGGTCTTTAAAATTTAAAATTAAGCAGCGAGCGGACTGATTCGATACATACGTTTAGATAGGAAGCCCACATTAGGCAACTTGGATCCAATTGTCAGAACTTAAGGTATTTTAAGCGAGTGATTTAGAAAGTACTGGTTCTAGAAAAGTAGTCTAATGCCGGAAAGTACAGACTGCAGTCAGTTTAGAAATA
>NW_017685625.1:0-2181 GCF_001879085.1 Nicotiana attenuata | reverse complement strand
GGAAAAATTGGGTATCAACAGCTGCCCCTCTTTACCCGGGAAGGATGAAAGAGTTGTCGGGTAAAGATATGATGGCCAATTTTGACCGGAAGTGGCGATTTTCAAAGAATTTGACCGACCTCTGGTTTCTGAGCTGCCTACATATCCCTGGTTTTACAGGAATCAGGCTGTATGTAGTTCAAGAACCATTGACGGAACATGCCGATGGAGATTCGAAAGGACGGACGCGATGCTTTTGGAAAGGCAAGAGGTATTTGGGAAGCTGATCAGCTGCGAGAACCGGAGCGGGACCGCTCCTGCTGAGACGACCATTGTTAGCCGGTGTACCTGCAAGTGAGCAATATAGGCGTATATTGTGCATAAACTAAAACATGATGCAAGTTCCCGTCGGACCATGAATGCTGTCCTCGGACGGTTAGGATGACGTCCTCGGACCATGATGTCCTGGGCCATGAAGCGCAAAATTAAGGATTCGCAGGCTATGAAATGATGTTCTTGGGCTATGATAATGGTGCCTCCGAACCATGATGCCTTTGAATAATGATGTGCAAGATATAACGTGGGGTCCTCGGGCCATGGCATAGTGTTCTCGGGCTATGAGGATGATGCCTCCGAACGATGACACCTTTGGACAATTTGGCGATATTTCAGCCCATGAAGAAGTAAAATGGTGATATTTCAGCCGACAGAAATTTAAGTGAAGTTTGGCGATATTTCAGCAGATTGTAAGACGTGAGGTGGCGATATTTCAGCCATGCAAGAAAGATAAAGTGGCGATATTTCAGCCATGCAGGTGGAGGTAGAGCTTAACCTCGGAAGGCAGAAAGGTAGCCTTATGCAATGCAGGGAATGCAGGATGGAGACAACGCTTAGTCTCGGAAGGCAGAAAGGTAGCCTTATGCAATGCAGGAAATGCATATGGAGACAACGCTTAGTCTCGGAAGGCAGAAAGGTAGCCTTATGCACTGCAGGAAATGCAGATGGAGACAATGCTTAGTCTCGGAAGGCAGAAAGGTAGCCTTAATGCAGATGGAGACAACGCTTAGTCTCGGAAGGCAGAAAGGTAGCCTTATGCAATGCAGGAATGCAGATGGAGACAACGCTTAGTCTCGGAAGGCAGAAAGGTAGTCTTATGCAATGAGATGAAAGCGGGTAGTAATAAAAGATTCTTAGCTGACAGATGGTAGCCGATTGTGATATTGCGGCTGCTGGGAAATATTGCGTGCGATCAGCAAAATGCGGGTAGGTGTGATGGCTCAATGCGATTGCGTAATATCTTTGTGACTCGGGCGCCTGCATCCAAAGAAAATTGTGAGTTTTGTCAAGGGGGAAAGGTTAGTTCATTTTCCCTTGGCTTCCGGCATTGCGCATCCTTGGGTTAGCGTCGCTAAACAGTAGCAATTCGAACAATAATTATGCATGATTTAGTAAATATAACATAAGTAGAAAACGGTTTTGTTTAGATGAACCAACGACTGCAACGTGGTTCAAAACATTGCAACCTTTCTTGCTCCGGAATTTTGAGGGTCCTCCTCAAAATTCTGCCCCTATTTACTAGGTTGGCACTTCTGACGGCTGCGCTGAATGACTGAAGATTCAGAATTTTGAGGGTCCTCAAAATTCTGCCCCAGTTTACTGAGGTGGCATCCCTAGCGATGAGTGGCTGAAGACTAACTTCGGAATTTTGAGGGCCCTCCTCAAAATTCTGCCCCAGTTCCAATAATAGGGGGAAATGAAATTTTTATTAAATTGTGACCGAACCCATAGGGCTGCCTACGTATCCCCTCTTAAACGGGAATTAGGTCAGGCGCAGTTCAAATTACATCATAGAGAAATCATAGGTGATTACACATAATATCGTTTCACTGCATCTGAGTTGATTGGCTTTGGCCAGACTTCTCCATCCATTTCTGCAAGAATAAGGGCTCCTCCAGTTAGAACCCGGTGAACCATGTACGGACCCTGCCAGTTGGGAGAGAATTTCCCCTTGGCTTCATCTTGATGTGGGAATATCTTCTTCAACACCAGCTGCCCCGGTGTAAACTTCCTTGGCTTAACACTTTTGTTGAAGGCTCTGGACATTCTGTACTGGTACAACTGACCGTGGCAAACTGCATTCATTCTTTTCCCATCTATAAGGGCTAGCTGCTCGTAGCGACCTTTTACCCATTCTGCGTCGTC
>NW_017685624.1:6053-6704 GCF_001879085.1 Nicotiana attenuata | reverse complement strand
GAATATACAGGAGATGAAAGAATTCGAGGCATGAAGGTGCTGAATTTAATAAGGGAATTCGAGTTGCAGAAAATGAAGGAATCTGAGACTGTCAAAGAATACTCAGATCGGTTGCTTGGCATTGTTAACAAGGTAAGATTGCTTGGTACTAAATTTAAAGATTCAAGAATTGTTGAAAAAATTCTTGTTACGGTGCCTGAAAAATATGAAGTATCCATAACTACTTTGGAAAATACAAAGGATCTATCCAAGATTACCTTGGCAGAATTGTTAAATACATTGCAGGCACAAGAGCAAAGGAGGCTTATGAGGCAAGATGGTATGGTTGAAGGAGCCTTGGCAGCCAACCACAAAACTCAAAGCAAGGGTAATAATGTAAAGAAAAATTACCCACCTTGTCAGCACTGTGGCAAAAAAGGTCATCCACCGTTCAAATGTTGGAAGAGGCCAGA
Organism: Nicotiana attenuata; assembly: GCF_001879085.1. NCBI lineage: Eukaryota > Viridiplantae > Streptophyta > Magnoliopsida > Solanales > Solanaceae > Nicotiana > Nicotiana attenuata. Next base: position 6,252 of record NW_017685624.1, on the reverse strand, counting down.
TACAAAGTGCAAAATTTGCAACCAACTTGGTCATGAAGCTATAATTTGCAAAGGCAAATATCAAAAGCATGAAGCAGATGCCCAAGTCGCCAATGAAGAAGAAGAAGAAGATCACTTGTTGTGGCAACTATCTTTACACCAAAAAATCTGAATTTTTGGTTGATTGATAGTGGCTGTACAACCACGTGACATATGACAG
>NW_017685624.1:0-1728 GCF_001879085.1 Nicotiana attenuata | reverse complement strand
ATTGTAGTCCAAATGACAGTAAAATATATAGTATTTTCAGCTTCAGTTCCTTTTACATCTATTCCAGTATATTTTTTTATTTTCTTGTCATCTTCCCAGTTATTTCCCTTAATTTCTTTTATCAAGAACCAACAATTGGTATCAAGAGCCATCTTCTTAAGGGACCTAAGTAAAATCTTTTCTTGAGTGAGATGGAGACTGAAATGAGTTTTTCTCAATTGGCTCCTCCAGTCTTTGATGGTGAAAATTACCAACTGTGGGCAGTGAGAATGGAGACTTACTTGGAGGCTTTAGATCTTTGGGAGGCCGTGGAAGAGGATTATGATGTTCTTTCGCTGCCTAACAATCCCACGGTGACCCAGATCAAGAGTCACAAGGAAAGAAAACCAGGAAATCAAAGGCGAAAGCAACTTTGTTTGCTGGTGTGTCTGCAACAATTTTCACGAGAGTTATGGCTCTCAAATCAGCAAAAGAAATCTGGGATTATCTGAAGGGAGAATATACAGGAGATGAAAGAATACGAGGCATGAAGGTGTTGAATTTAATAAGGGAATTCGAGTTGCAGAAAATGAAGGAATCTGAGACTGTCAAAGAATACTCAGATCGGTTGCTTGGCATTGTTAACAAGGTAAGATTGCTTGGTACTAAATTTAAAGATTCAAGAATTGTTGAAAAAATTCTTGTTACGGTGCCTGAAAAATATGAAGTATCCATAACTACCTTGAAAAATACAAAGGATCTATCCAAGATTACCTTGGCAGAATTGTTAAATACATTGCAGCCACAGAGCAAAGGAGGCTTATGAGGCAAGATGGTAGGGTTGAAGGAGCCCTGGCAGCCAACCACAAAACTCAAAGCAAGGGTAATAATGTTAAAAAAAATTACCCGCCTTGTCAGCACTGTGGCAAAAAAGGTCATCCACCATTCAAATATTGGAAGAGGCCAGATGCAAAGTGCAAAATTTGCAACCAACTTGGTCATGAAGCTATAATTTGCAAAGGCAAATATCAAAAGCATGAAGCAGATGCCCAAGTCGCCAATGAAGAAGAAGAAGATCACTTGTTTGTGGCAACTATTCTTTCAACCAAAAAATCTGATTTTTGGTTGATTGACAGTGGTTGTACAAACCACATGACATATGACAGAAATCTTTTCAAAGAGTTCACGTCTATAGGAAATAAGAAAGTCAGAATTGGAAATGGTGATTATATTCTCGCTAAAGGAAAAGGAACTGTTGCAATCCCAACAAATTCAGGTACTAAGAAAATTTTAGATGTTCTTTATGTTCCTGATATTGATCAAAATTCATTAAGTGTTGGACAACTAATGGAAAAAGGATTTAAAGTATCCTTTGAAGATAAATATTGTTTCATTTATGATGTAACTGGACTTGAGATTTTAAGGGTTAAAATGAGAGGTAAAAATTTCTCATTTGATCCAACCGAAGATGAAGAATGGAGCCAAAAGAATCTACTAAGTGCAGGTAATCTCCAACTGAGAACATATGTGAAAATAAGGTAAGGAAGAAGTTGTCAATATTTCAAAAAACGCAATTCTGGAAGAAAGTTGACAAGTCTCAAGGCAAGATGCAAATGAAGCTGAAAAACGAGCCAACTTATTCGTTAACAATCATGAGATGCAGCAAAATACAGAAGTGAACTCGATTCACTGCAAGTACAAGATCAGTCGGCAAATTTACGTACAAAGTCGCTTCCAGTTAAACGGTTT
>NW_017685623.1:0-6704 GCF_001879085.1 Nicotiana attenuata | reverse complement strand
GTTGTCCAATTTACCAGGCATATTGACCCACGAAAGAATCTCGCCTTTTAATAAATCAAAACAATAATAATATACACAACTAATAACAATTATATCAAGATTAAGAGTATAAGTACATTTAATGGCTAGAGAGTTTATTTTATTAAGTCAGTATAAAATACTTATCTCTACTTGGTCCGTTCAATACATACAAAATGTACTAGCACAAGAAGTTGGAATTAAACCACTCCCATAATCAAGATAAATTATCTCTAATCTTGTGCTACAATCATTCCTAATGGTTTGTCCAATTCCATCATTAGATTGTGAACATGATCTTTATACTTATAAGAACCGATGATTTAATCTTCCGTGTATAAGCTAAACTCTATACACTAAATCATCTACTATATAAGTAAAGGACACAGACGAATATATGATCTATTTAAAACTTTATTAAAATTGAATAAGCAATTGTTCCATAATAAATACTATATCCAAACCAAAATTCATGGTTAATAGTATATATCCCAACAATCTCCCACTTAGACTTTTAACCATGACAATTATTAGAATATACTATGTCTAAATGCATGGTTAATAGTATATACCCTAACAATCTCCCACTTAGACTCATAACCATGCATATAACTTTCACATCTGACCTTTTGCACGACTATTAAAAGTCTATGCCAATAAGTTTTTGCTAAAAGGAACTTGCCAAGTTATTTTCAAATGCAATCTTTGTCTAGTAGTGCTTTGTTGTAATTAACTAGTTTGGTATTAAGCTCTTCAGGGATCTTGTTATGAAACTCTCCCAAGAGTACATACCAAATTATGATTTTTCTTACTATTCTCCCACTACGACGAAGTACTACTAATATTATCTTCAATACCTTGCGGTATTGAAATACTAATGACTTCTTCCTGTAGTGTTCTCTGCTCGACATCACTCCCACTACTTAGAGGTAGTAAATTTCTTTTTGTCTATTAACGTTTCTCCCACTACTTAAATGCAATGGAACGTTAATTCCGACAAATAGAGTTGTATGTTCTTGAGCGTTTGAATTTTTCAGATTATTCATTTGTTATTTCTTTGCTCAAATCCTGTAAAACTAGTTTACTGTCACGACCCCAACCCCGGTCGTGATGGCGCCCAACACACTGCTAGGAAAGCCCGACCAATTTAATACCCTTAACCATTTTTATACAGTTCAAGAATTAATTAACACAGATCAATTACTAAGTCGTAATACTGAAATAGAGTAAAACATGCGGAATCCCAAATAACAATACTACTACACAGCCCGAAGAATCCGGTGTCACAAGTCTGAGCCTCTAATACATGAGTATCAACCTACTACATATCGTTCTAGAGAAATGCGGAAATGAAACAATAAGATAGAAGGGAAGATCAGGACTGCGGACGTCATGCAACTACCTTGATACTCCCGGATATGCTACTCGACAGAGAAGTCCTCACTCAGCCTCAGATGTACCTGGATCTGCACGCAAGGTGCAGGGAGTAATGTGAGTACTCCGACCCAGTGAGTAATAAACATAAATAAAGGCTGAGCATAAGAAATCCTGAATAGGCACAAAGCAATCTATAAATGCAACAATCTAAACCAAGTAATATAAAGTCCGTAAACCAATGAAAACAGTTAAGGAAAATCCTGCAACAGATAAGTAAGTAAATAACAGTCAAATATGAAATGCAACACATAGTCCGGTACTCTCTAGTACCCGCTGCGGCGTGCAGCCCGCGCCATTTATTTATCGTCGACGGTACTCACTGGGGGTGTGCAGACTCCGGGAGGGGTCCCTTACGGCCCAAGCGCAATAATAAGCCATCTCGTGGCATCAACTAGGCCCTCGGCCTTATATCAATATCAATACAATACCGCTGCGGAACACAGCCCGATCCCATACTCAGTCCAGAATCACATAAGTCCCTCGGGCACAGTAATATAGAAATATTCAGCCCAAACTTCATTAAAAATATTAATTAAGTTTCAAGTTTGAGAAAAGGTGGCTGAGTTTGCAAAAATAGTATTAATTACTAGAACTGAGTTCAATTATATGTAAAAATGGTAAGAAACTAGTAAAAGCAGTCCCTGAAGGATTCAATCAGTTGGCACGAAGTCCATATATGGCAATCAACTCAAATTATAATGATAACAAGTGATATTCAGTCAAATACACAGTTAATTCATCTATCGGGACGGACCAAGTAACAATCACCAATGGTGCTCTACCCCACGCTCGTTACCCGGCGTGCAAGTCACCTCAATATAGCACTACGATGTGCAAATCCGGCGTTTCAAACCCTCAGAACATCATTTACATCTATTACTCACCTCAAGCCGGCCAAAATCCTAGCTCGCTATGCCCTTGCCTCTCAAATCGACCTCCTCGTGCGTCGAATCTGATCAAACCACAACGAATACGTCACAATATGCCAATGGAACAATACCCAATCGAAAACAATCGAAAAATAGCAAAATCTCGAAATTAGCAAAACCCGAGCCCCGGGCCCACTTCTCGAAAATCAGAAAATTTAACATCAACGGACTCCTTATCTCGCCACGAGTCTATACATATAAAGATTACCAAAATCGGAGTCCAAATGACCCTCAAATCCCCATTCTTAGCTCTCTTAAGTTCAAGCCCTAACCTCCATTCTAACTCCTTAATTCCTTAGTTTTTCAGTCTAAATTCATGTAATAACACCTTAGAATTGTGTTTTAGACTCAGAAATCCTTACCTCAAAGAAGTCCCTTGATTTCTCTCTTCCAACTCGCCCAAATTCTCCAAGTCCGAAGTGAAAAATATGAAACCTTTTAAAATTTCGCGAAGGAGAAATTAAATAGCACTGACCAGTCATTTCCACATCTGCGGCTCCTTAGCCGCATCTGCGACTCCCGCTTCTGCGGTCAATGCACCGCTTCTGCGGATATTTCCGCTTCTGCAGTTGAATTTCCGCACTTGCGCCTTCCGCTTCTGCGGACAAAACTCCGCGTTTGCGGTTTCCCCCTGAATTCTCCAAACTCCGCATCCGCTGTCACTTCGTCGCATCTACGACTCCGCAGATGCGGTCAGCCACTCCACACCTGTGATACCTGCCGCTTCTGCGGCTCACATCTCGCTTCTGCGGTACCGCTTCTGCGGTCCCATTTCCGCAGAAGCGAAAATACCAGAAGCAGCTGCAAAAATCTTAAGTCCACAAACCAAAACTTCCCGTTAACCATCCGAAATCACACCGAGGCCCCCGGGACCTCAACCAAAAGCACCAACACCTCCTATAACATCATTCAAACTTGTTCCAATCATAAAACACCCCAAACAACACTAAAACCATCATTTCTCATCGAATTCAAGCCTAAGTTCTTTAAAAACTTCCGAAATACGTATTTGATCAAAAACCTAACCAAATCACCTCCAAATAGTCTGAAATTTTGAACACACATCCCAAATCACCTAACGGAGCTACTGCAACTCTCGGAATTCCATTCCGACCCTCGGATCAAAATCCCACCTATCAACCGGAAATTGCCAAAATACTAACTTCGCCAATTCAAGCCTAATTCTACACCGGACCTCCAAAAACACTTCCGATCACACTCCTAAGTCACAAATCATCCCCCGAAGCTAACGGAACCATCGAAAATCATTTCTGAGCCCTCTAACTCATAAGTCAACATCTGGTTGACTTTTCCAAAACAAACCTTCCTTAAAGAGACTAAGTGTCTCATTTCCTTCTAAAACCAATCCAAATCAACTCGTTCACACAAGACTCTTATAATGAAGCATAAAGAAGCAGGAAATGGGGAAAACGGGGCAGTAACTCACGTGACGACGGGTCGGATCGTCACGTCCTCCCCAACTTAAACAAACGCTCGTCCTCGAGCGGGTCAAGAAACATACCTGAAGCCTCAAATAGGTGAGGATAACTGCTCTGCATCTCCCGCTCGGTCTCCCAGGTAGCCTCCTCCACGGGCCAACCTCTCCACTGCACCTTCACCGAAGCAACATCCTTTGACCTCAACTTCCGAACTGATGATCCAAAATGGCTGCTGGCTCTACATCATAAGTCAAATCACCCTCCAACTGAACTGTACTGAAATCCAAGACATGGGACGGGTCTCCAATATACTTCCGGAGCATAGAAACATGAAAAACTGGATGCACGCCCGACAAGATAGGTGGAAAGGCAAGCTCATAAGCCACCTCCCCAATCCTCCTAAGTACCTCAAAAGGCCCAATGAACCGCGGACTCAGTTTCCCTTTCTTTCCGAATCTCATAACACCCTTCGTGGGTGAAACCTTCAGCAGGACCTTCTCACCAATCATATAGGATACATCTCGGACCTTCCTGTCCGCATAACTCTTCTGCCTCGACTGCGCTGTACGGAGTCTCTCCTGAATCACCTTCACCTTCTCCAATGCATCCTGAACCAAATCTGTCCCCAGCAATCTAGCCTCCCCGGGCTCGAACCAACCAACTGGAGATCTACACCGTCTCCCATACAAGGCCTCATACGGTGCCATCTGAATGCTGGACTGATAGCTGTTGTTCTAGGCAAACTCTGCAAGCGTTAGAAACCGATCCCATGACCCTCCAAAATCAATAATACAGGCGCGTAGCATATCCTCCAATATCTGAATGGTGCGCTCGGACTGCCCGTCCGTCTGAGGGTGAAAGGCTGTGCTCAACTGCACTTGAGTACCCAGCTCTCGCTAAACCGTCTACCAAAAACTGAGAGGTAAACTGAGTGTCCCGATCTGATATGATGGAAACTGGAACACCATGCAACCGAACAATCTCCCGAATATAAATCTCTGCCAGCCGCTCTGAAGAATAAGTAGTACAAATCGGAATGAAGTGCGCAGACTTGGTCAGCCTGTCTACAATCACCCAAATAGCATCAAATTTCTTCAATGTCCGTGGGAGTCCGGTAACAAAATCCATAGTGATCATCTCCCACTTCCACTCAGGAATAACCATCTGCTGATGCAAGCCACCCGGTCTCTGATGCTCATATTTCACCTGCTGACAATTAAGACATCAGGCTACATACTCCACAATATCTCTCTTCATCCTCCGCCACCAATAGTGCTGCCTAAGATCCTGATACATCTTCGCGGCACCCGGATGAATGGAATACCGCGAGCTGTGGGCCTCCTCCAATATCAACTCCTGAAGCCCATCCATATTGGGCACGCAAATCTGGCCCTGCATCCTCAACACACCATCATCACCAATGGTCACGTCTCTGGCATCATCATGCTGAACCCTGTCCTTAAGGACAAGCAAATGCGGATCATCATACTGACACTCCCTGATGCGGTCATATAAGGAAGATCGAGAAACCACACAAGCCAACACCCGACTGGGCTCTGAAATATCTAGTCTTACAAATCGATTGGCCAAGGCCTGAACATCAACTGTAAATGGCCTCTCCCCAACTGGAATGTATGCCAAGCTCCCCATACTCACCGCCTTTCGGCTCAAAGCATCGGACACTACATTGGCCTTCCCGGGTGATACAGAATGGTGATATCATAATCCTTAAGTAACTCTAGCCACCTCCGCTTCCTCAAATTAGGATCCTTTTGCTTGAACAAATGCTGAAGACTGCGATGATCAGTGAATACCTCACAAAATACGCCATACAAGTAATGCCTCCAAATCTTCAATGCATGAACTATAGCAGCTAACTCCAAATCATGAACGAGATAGTTCTACTCATGGTGCTTCAACTGACGAGAAGAATAAGCAATAACTCTACCCTCCTGCATCAAAACACAACCAATCCCAACTCGCGAAGCATCGCAATATACCGTATAAGAACCTGAAGCTGATGGCAAAACCAATACTGGAGCTGTGGTCAAAGCTGTCTTGAGCTTCTGAAAGCTTTCCTCACACTCGTCCGACCATACAAATGAAACACCCTTCTGAGTCAACTTGGTCAAGGGCGATGCAATAGAGGAAAAACCTTGAACAAACTGGTAGTAATAGCCTGCCAACCCAAGGAAGCTACGAATCTCTGTGGCTGAGGACGGTCTAGGCCAACTTTGGACCGCCTCTATCTTCTTCGGGTCAACCTGAATACCCTCGCTGGACACCATATGTCCCAAGAAAGCCACTGAACCGAGCCAGAACTCACACTTGGAGAACTTTGCATAAAGCCTCTCCTCCCTCAATCTCTGCAATACGACTCGCAAATGATGTGGTGCTCCTCCTGACTACGCGAGTATACCAGAATATCATCAATGAACACTATGACAAATGAATCCATATAAGGCCAAAATACACTGTTCATCAGATGCATGAACGCTGCTGGGGCATTGGTCAGCCCGAAAGACATGACAAGAAACTCATAGTGACCATATCTAGTCCTGAAAGCAGTCTTATGAATATCTGAATCCCTGATCTTCAACTGGTGATAACCCGAACGGAGATCAATCTTGGAAAACACCCTCGCTCCCTGAAGCTGGTCAAACAAATCATCAATGCAAGGTAGGGGATACTTGTTCTTAATTGTTACCTTGTTCAATTGCCTATAATCGATGCACATTCTCATTGTGCCATCCTTCTTCTTCACAAACAGAACTGGCGCACCCCAGGGTGACACACTAGGCCGAATGAACCCCTTATCCAGGAGCTCCTGAAGCTGCTCCTTTAATTCTTTCAACTCCGCTGGTGCCATACGATATGGCAG
>NW_017685622.1:5973-6704 GCF_001879085.1 Nicotiana attenuata | reverse complement strand
ATCCTAAGGGCCTAATCTACTTTAGGAGCTGCATCTTTCGGGAGCCACATCTTCAAGAATCTCCTCCTCGGGGGCTTCATCCTCATTTCCTCCGCTCTCGGAACCACTAGCAAAGTCTTCGTCATTGGAGAGTAGAGCGGCAGCCTCGTCCTCCAATGCTTTTTGCCTTTTTTAATATCAGCTGAGAGGTCAAAGCCACGAGCATGCACTTCCTCGAGAGTCTCTCTCCAGGATTTTCGCCTGGCATGGTCGACAACACATGACAATTTGACTTCAGCAGCAGTAGAGATCTCCTGTGCCCGAATGTTGGCAGCCTCGGCGTCAGCTCGATAAGAGGCCACAAATGCCTCTGCCTGAGATTTAGCCTTTGCAAGTCGGCGGCCGACTTAGATTCGAGCTCCTCATGACTGAGTAAGGCCGAGGGCCTGTGTTGTGAGGATATCTTTTGGGTCGGGCTGCACGCTGCAACGGTGATACATATCTTTTGGGTCGGGCTGCACGCCGCAGCGGTGATACACTGATACTGATTATGAGGCCGAGGGCCTGAGATTGTACGCCACGAGGTGGCTTGATATTGATATAAGGTCGAGGACCTATTTATGATGCCACGAGATGGCTTGATATTGCGCTTGGGCCGTAAGGGGCCCCTCCAGGAGTCTGCACACCCCCAGTGAGCGCGGGTACCCAGTGTGATGTGAGATATAGCCCGAGGGGCTGGTATTGTTCTATGT
>NW_017685622.1:0-2392 GCF_001879085.1 Nicotiana attenuata | reverse complement strand
TCTTCCTTATTTGGGCTCTCGTGATTGATGTCAGTGCAGAGGCTCCTCATATTGATTCAGGTTCTGGTGGTGAGGGACTTTTCAGATGTGGTTTCTTGTGGTCGGGCATATCGCCAGGCAAGGTTGTTGTTTTCGGTATTGATTTGATGTCGGGCACCATATCGTATGGCACCGACAGAGTTAAAGGAGTTGAAGGAGCAGCTTTAGGATTTCCTTGATAAGGAGTTCGTTGGCAGGCCAATATGGATGCGTGTTCTAACTTGAGTCGGCTTGGTTGGCTCCGGATTGTATTGTTGAGGGATGTGTTGATTCGATTGTTATTGAGCTTATTAGTAATCCGGGGAGATCTATGAGTTACCTTTTCTGTGTTGCGAGGAGTTATGATTTGTTGGCTATTGGCACAGATGGTGCGGTTCCATTGGGGTATCTTAGTGGAAGTCGAGCGGGAAAGAGTATTGGATATTGCTCGGCGGATGGCGTATCGGTTATACCCTTTTGGGTTGAGTAGTGTTATGTATTTGCTTCACTGTGGTCATGATGATTTGCTTTGGTTCTAGACATCAATTGCGCGTGGTCGTCAATTTCGAGTAGAGTGACTTGAGGTGTTTCATGTGGAGCAGTATTTGGATAGGATTGCGCATTGCAGCGAAGTTATGTGGAGATATGACCTTGCGTGTTAGATTCGTGTGTTCTATTTCTACGATGTGAGACGGGTTCTCAGCCTTGTGTTGTGGTGGTACCAGTGAGCTTGAGGTACAGCTCTTTCATTTGAGTCATTATCATGAGTTGTGTATGTTCGGATTGTTTCTTATTGGTGCGCGGATTGCGCAAGTTACAGCTTTAGTCTGCATTGAGGGGGCATGTCACAGAGTGGTCGTGTGTGATTAGATGAGATCGTTGGGATCATTATTGAATACGAACGGATTCATTTTTAGCACGTTGGAAGGATAAATATCGAGGGGTGGCTCAGAAATTTGCTATGGTTTTTGCCAAAGGAGAAGAGGCTTAATGAAAGGTTGATCTAAGAAATGGTTATGGCTTACTGTGTGCTTTATTTATCATTGGCAGTATATGAAAGTGTTGGGATGAGACCTTAGTTGATAAGAGGTTTTCTGTCGGTAATCGGTTGTTGTGTGCAGCTGCTGTGATTAGAAGTTATCGCCACAAGTGTTTGAGTTATGTGGTATATCATGTAATTGCACCTGAGGTTGCAGGTATGGGTTATTACGACTTGTTCGGGCTTATTGAGAGTATAGATGTGAGATTCTGATCTTGTGGATGATTTCCGAAGTAGAAATGTGGTTCTAAGGTTTGTGGGCTAGATTGGATTGTGAAATTTCAATTACAATGTGTTATCAGACCTATATGAGATAGGGTGACGTGGGATCACCCCCGGGTACGTGCATGGTAAGGTTATTCAGCAATTGGTTGGCTTTTGAAACAACTCTGGGCACGTTCGAGGACGAACGTATGTTTAAGTGGGGGAGAATGTAACGACCCGGTCTGTCGTTTAGATCTTTTGCACCTTGATCGCTATTTCTCGGGCATTACTTACCCCGTGTGATGTATTATGACTCATGTAAATCATTGTTTTTGGTTTTCAGGGTAATCGGAATGAAATTGGAAGAACAGTTCTCAATTTGAAGATCGAAATTTGAAAGGTTTGACCAATATTTGACTTGTTTGTATATGGTCTCGGATCGGAATTTTTTATGATTTGGCTAGCTCCGTTAAGTGATTTGAGACTAGGGAGCGTGATCGGAATGCATTTTGGAAGTCCATGGAAGGTTTAGGCTTGAATTGGCAAAATTGAGATTTTGGCGTTTTCCGGTTGATAGGTGAGATTTTTATTTAGAGGTCAGAATGAAATTCCGGAAGTGGAAGTAGTTCCGTTGTGTCATTTGGGATGTGTGTGTACAAAGTTTCATGTCATTCGGACGTGATTTGGTTGGGTTTTTGATCAAAAGCGTAATTCGGAAGATTTTAGAAACTTAGGCTTGAATCCGAGGTGTTTTAGTTGATTTGATGTTGTTTGAAGTGTTTTGATGATTGGAGCAAGTTTGTATAAGGTATTGGGATATGTTGGAGCCTTTGGTTGAGGTCCCGGGGGCCTCGGGGTGATTTCGGATGGTTAACGGAGAAGTTGGAATTTTGTTGCAGCAGTTGATATTGCTGCTTCTGGTATTTTCGCATATGTGGATTGGGGACCGCAGATGCGGCGTCTCATAAGCGGAGTTTTAGTCGCAGAAGTGGCTAAGGAAGAGAAGTTCAGGAGCCGCAGATGCGGTTGGTTGACCGCACCTGCGATGGCGCAGGTGCGGCTACGTGGTCGCAGGATGCGATTTGTGGATTTTGAGTGAAAGCCGCAGAAGCGGCAAGTTTGACCGCAAAT
>NW_017685621.1:6087-6704 GCF_001879085.1 Nicotiana attenuata | reverse complement strand
ACATCTGTTGTCAGGTGTGTTGTTCATCACACAATTATCCTCCAGAATCCTCAGCTGTGCCTCAAGTCTCTTAGGTTCCGCAAATATATCACCAAAGGTCTATCTTGACCAGGTGCTTAGAGCATTGCTGGTCCTTTTAAGTTTCTGATGAAGAATGTATAGGGGGTTTCCAATGACTTCTTCCTCCCATGCATTCTGGACCGTTTGAATGTACTCATGGTGGTCGGTCCAGAAGTTTAGGAACTTGAAGTATTTGATATGTTGAGTGGTTTCGTTATTGATTTTGAGAACAAGAGATTTAAAGTATCAAACCAGGCAGAATTATAGACCATCCTATCTAATCTCTTCCAAATGGTGGACGGAGGGTCTCTATTATCACACCATGTGAAGATGGATCCAATGAAACCCGCATCTTGGAGCCCACGTTCGTTAAGGCACTCAATAAAATCCAGACTCTCCTCCATTCTGTGGCATCTGCCACCTTTCTTTCATCGCTTGTGGTGACTACATTGAACGTCTCCAAGGCCCCCCCCCCCCCGTAAAGGCTCCCTGGACTATACGTTCGAAATCTTTTTCATGTCTGACCATACGCTCCGTTCTAAGTATCTTCAATGCTA
>NW_017685621.1:0-4598 GCF_001879085.1 Nicotiana attenuata | reverse complement strand
CCGGTTCCTACGTTGTACCGCAGACCAACGTAGGTTCCCAAAAGAGAACGTCAGTACCATCCATTGTACTCAGTGAGTCTCAACAACATAGGGGGCGAAACTTTAATAACATATACATTATGAGCAAAGTTTCTAAATGCATGTAAAACATAAAGCTTAAAAGAATAATTCTAAATAAATGCATAATAGCAGTTTATGAATATTCTAAAAGAAATTCTTTTCTTTATTTTTCTTTCTTAAAAAAAATACTTCACTTTATACTTTGGGAGTTCCAACTATCCTGACTTAATTCTGTCTCAGTCACCGTGTGATCGGTACTGGTTCGATCCCAACCTGATCGAATAGGCCCAATCCACGAGGTGCCACTCGCTTCATGGTTCTCAACGCTCATGTCTCATACCTTAGCATGGCTAGGTAAATTCTCAGCAACGAGACCCTCGGCTCGTGTGCTCCCTACTTTGGCACAAGTAGTTTCAGGAAGTCAACGCCTTGATCAGGACCCTAGGCCTGGACGATGACCCCTTCTCAGAATAAAGAATACTCCCAAAAATCTTTTCTTTCTAAAACTTCCTCTTGTGACTTTTCAAGTCTAAATCTTTTATACATACTCATACTGGTATCCTTAAATATAAGGCATGGCATAAGAATGAAATAAACATTCAAAAGTATTTATGAAGGTCCTTGACCTTCATGATGAGATCAATGCCCTCGATTGATATTAGACCTTGTACCATCTGCACTTATACGTAGTTAAGTTTCAAGATGAATGCTAAAAAGAGAATGCACAGAATAAGATGTATGGTTCCTATATTGAGCATGCATATGTATTCAGTGAAAGAACCTAGTTACAAGATCTTAACATGAATGCTAAAAACAGAATACACTAAATAAGACGTTGGGTTACTATATTGAGCATGCATATATAGTCAATGGAAGAACCTAAGTACAAAATCTATGTCAAAAGCAAAAGAATTCTCACGTAAACCTGAGGAACATCAAATTCACACAAAAATTATTAAAACTCTGAGTAGTTTGATCCTTTTTTTTTCCTTTTTCTTTATGCGAGTAGCTTTGATTCTTAGTGCTGCTTGTTTAAAGTTTTTTTTTTTTTTGCATTTTTGGGTATGCAAACTCAGTCTTTTTGCTTGTGCAACAAGTGTTTGTTTGAGCTAATCTTGAAAAAGAGAACCTTTTTTTTAAGACTTCCAAACTGAGTTTGAAAAACTGAGTTTGCATAGTTTCGAAAAATTGTAACCTCTATTAGGAGTTTCATGGGTAAAAAAAAAACAAAGTACCGAGAAAATGTCAATCATCAGAAAGTAAGCAAGAAACTCTTCGTCCTTATAAGCAGTAACTCGTGTCAGCTTTCTTGTTTCCAGGGGGCATCAAAATTATCAGCTGTGTATATTAGCTTTTTCAACATGAAAATGGCATAAAAGGATAGTATAAAAATCTGAAATTTATGCACATATGTCCAAATAATCATCTAAACTTTAGGCTAATAGGTACTTACTACTCCAATTAAGTATATACATTAACTCTTTTATGCAATTCATCAAACACCTTGTGTGCGTGCTTTTGTGAGTTAAACCACTTTAGTAAAGGGTTATATCAACTCACCTCAAAACTCCTTGAGCCAATACGTAGGCCCTAGTCCAATTTATGCCCGTCAAACAATTGATTCTACAACAACCGGTGCCTTTTAATTAATTTTAAAGTTTCACACTTAAACATGAAATTTGACGGTGATACAGAGAAACAAAGGAATTAACTATCCAATTCTTACCTATTACTACTATGGGGTAATTCACGGTAGGGAATTTTACATAGCTGAGTTTAAGAATTAGTGATTTGTAAAGAACCCTAGAATTTTCGTTGCCTGTGCAAGTATTTCGCTAACGCCGCTTCTGTTTTTTTTTTTGGGCAACAGAACGTCGAGCTTGGTTTTAAATTTTCCTAAGGCTTACGAGTTTTGCCTGCTAATTGCCAAAAACCCTTTATGGGCTTTGTTGCACGTGACTTTTCTTTTGCTTTCTTTCTTTCTTTCTTTCTTTTGTTTTGTTTTGACTTAACTAGTATTTAATTATTCCTACTTTTAATAATTAGTAATATTAAAATTATTAATATTCCCCTAATTGTATATCCAATTATTTATAAATAGAGAAGTAACTCAAAATCAATCACAAGTGTTTTAATCCGTAATAGAAGTATAATTTAAGATTATAAAAAATTAAATTCTATATTTAGCGGGTCTGGAAACTTTTATAGTTTTGAGGAGTGTTACAATCTTCCCTCCTTAAAAACATTCGTCCGCGAATGTTGCTAGGGCCTTATTCTTAAGCTTACAATCATTCCTTAGGTCCTTGAACCTCTTAGTTCTCTTAGCACTACCCACTCTTCCAAGGGACTCAAAATTTTGGCCAACTCCCTAAATTTTCAAAAATTTCGGCAGAGTTTCCTTTGTAAATTGGATTATCAAAAAAATATCCCTGTCACAAATACCACGACCACACCAACAACAACCAAATATACCATAACAAGCCATTCATAGGCACCATACACAGCTCATAAATTAATTACTCGTACTCCGGCAAGGAGGTATCACAATAACTAACAAAAATCTAAAGCACAACAACTTTAGCACAAGTAAATTACTTCAATGAATTGAATATACTACGGCATAAACTAAATTACTACAACAACTAAGTATAATCTAGGAAGGACAGAAACACTTGCTAACTTGTATTTAATAAATGAAGTATAAATGTCAAACCAAACCAAGGTTCACATACATTTTTCCTCAAATAAATATGGATATTTCTTTCTCATATCTTCCTCGACCTCCCATGTAGCCTCTTTTGAATCATGATTACTCCACAAAACTTTTACCGATGCTAAATTTTTTGTTCTCAACTTTCTTACTTGCCTATCGAGAATTTCTATAGGTACCTCTTCATAAGTCAAGCCTTCTTTAATTTCTATAGTATCGGCAGGTATTATATGTGACTCATCATGAATGTACTTTCTAAGCATAGACACATGAAAGACAGGATGAACAAAGGACAACTCAATGGGTAGCACTAGCTTATAAGCCACGTTTCCTTTCTTTTCTAGAATTTCATAAGGTCCGATAAATCTAGGGCTAAGTTTCCCTTTCTTACCAAACCTCATAACTCCTTTCATTGGTGAAACTTTCAAAAACACCTTATCACCAACTATGAACTCTAACTCACGATGCCTCTTGTCAGAATAAGACTTTTGACGACTCTGAGCCGCTTAAGTCTTTCTCTAATTAGCTGAACTTTCTCCAAGGCCTCATAAACAAACTCTGGACCAATCAACGGCGCCTCTGCTGGTTCAAACCAACCCACTGGAGACCTACATCTCCTCCCATACAACGCTTCATAAGGAGCCATACCAATGCTGGCCTGATAGCTGTTATTGTAAGCAAATTCTATAAGTAGCAAGTGATCATCCCAATTACCTCCAAAATATATAACACACGCACGCAGCATATCTTCGAGAGTCTGAATCGTGCTTTCTGCCTGACCATCTGTCTGTGGATGGAAAGCGGTGCTCAGATTAACCTTGGTACCTAATCTTTTCTGAAATGCTTGCCAAAAATGCGATGTGAACTGAGGGCCTCTGTCAGATATGATTGAAACTGGAGTACCATGCAATCGGACTATTTCTTTGATGTACAACTGTGCATACTGCTCTGCAGAATCTATCGTCTTTACTGGTACGAAATGTGCGGACTTTGTCAGTCGGTCTACAATAACCCAAATTGAATCATGTTTACGGTATGTGCGAGGTAGACCTACTACGAAATCCATATTAATCATCTCCCACTTCCACTGTGGTATCTCTATGTCTTGATCTAGGCCACCAGGCCTCTGATGCTCGGCTTTGACTTGCTGGCAATTTAAACATTTAGCCACATGATCTGCTACTTGTTTCTTCATGCCTTTCCACCAATATAATTCTTCCAAATCTAGATACATTTTGGTAGAACCTGGGGTGGATAGAGTACCTCGAACTGTGAGCTTCCTCCATTATGGCCTTCCTAAGACCACCTACATTAGGCACACATAACCTATCATTCAACTTCAAAACTCCGTCACTTCCTAGAGTGAAAGCAGTGATTTCTTTGCTTCTGACTCCTTCTTTTAATTTCACTAAGTACGGATCTTCGTCTTGCTTAGCCTTAACATGCGCAACAAGGGAGGATTGCGCTAAGGCATAAGCAGTCATATCTCCTTCTTCGGTCTCATCCAATCTAATTCCATCATTTGCTAGTTTTTGAATTTCTCGACCCAAAGATCGCCTTTGTACTGCAAGATGGGCCAAGACACCCATTGACTTCCTACTAAGTGCATCTGCTACCACATTAGCTTTGCCCGGGTGATAAAGGATATTGATGTCATAGTCTTTCAATAGCTCGAGCCACCTTCTCTGTCTCAAATTTAGTCTTTTTGCTTAAAAATGTACTGGAGACTTTTGTGATCTGTAAACACTTCAGAATGCTCACCATAAAGGTAGTGTCGCCATATTTTTAATGCAAACACCACTGCTGCAAGCTCCAAGTCGTGTGTGGG
>NW_017685620.1:5469-6704 GCF_001879085.1 Nicotiana attenuata | reverse complement strand
ATGGTTACATATCCAATAACACACAATCAACCGTTTTTGGACCTACTCTTAACCCTTTTAGGTTTAGGAACTTGTACCTTAGCTAAACACCCACACTTTGAGTATTTCAAGCTAGGCTTCCTTCCTTTCCACTTCTCATAAGGAATGGATTGTGTTTTACTATGAGGTACACGGTTGATTATTCGGTAGCTGTAAGTATAGCTTCCCCCCACAAGTTTTGTGGTAAGCCAGAACTTATCAGCAACGCATTCATCATCTCCTTCAATGTTCGATTCTTTCTCTCCGCAATTCCGTTAGATTGTGGAGAGTAAGGGGCAGTTGTTTGGTGAATAATGCCATTTTCCAAACATATTTCTTCAAAAGGAGATATTCGCCACCCCTATCACTTCTTATCATTTTGATCTTTTTGTTTAGTTGTGTTTCAACTTCACTCTTGTATTGCTTGAAATCATTGTCTCATCTTTACTATTAAGTAAATAAACATAGTAGTATCTCGTGCTATCGTCAATAAAAGTAATAAAATACTTTTTTCCACCGCGAGATGGTGTTGACTTCATGTCGCAAATATCTGTGTGAATTAAGTCTAAAGGACTTGAATTCTTTTCAACGGACTTATAAGGATGCTTAGCATACTTTGATTCCACACATATTTGACATTTAGAATTAATGCAATCAAATTTTGGCAATACTTCTAGATTTATCATCTTTCGCAATGTTTTGAAGTTTACGTGACCTAAACGCGAATGCCATAAAGTTTTTGACTCAAGCAAGTAAGAAGAAGCATTCACTTTATTGATAGGAACTGCTATTACATTTAGCTTAAAAAGGCCCTCATTTAGGTGACCTTTTCCTACATACAAATTGTTCTTACTTAGTACAACACTATTAGAAACAAAAATACATTTGAATCCATTCTTGACAAGAAGTGAGGTAGACACAAGATTCTTGCGAATTTCTGGAACATGGAGGACTTGGTTTAGAGTCACTATTTTTCCCGACGTCATCTTCAACGCAATCTTGCCAACTCCTTCAATTTTGGCCGTAGATGAATTTCCCATGAAGATTGTCTCGTCGGGACCTGAGGGGGCATAAGAACAAAATAACTCCTTGTTAGCACAAACATGGCTGGTGGCTCCAGAATCTATCCACCATTCTTTTGGATTTCCTACCAAGTTGCATTCAGACAACATGGCACACAAGTCTTCCATTTCATCTTCAACCATGTTGGCTTCATT
>NW_017685620.1:0-3803 GCF_001879085.1 Nicotiana attenuata | reverse complement strand
AGAATTCTCAATGAAGCGGCTTCCACTTCACACTTACTTAGGTGATTCCTAAACGTGTAATCCTTTAGATTGACACTATTTGATAACTACCACATCAAACTTAGGTAATCATTAAAGAACGTGTAAAGTTCTATCCTTGTTACTGAACATTGTCTTCATCACGAGAAGGGACCAAAGATTTTACTTTGACAATGTTGAACTGGTCAATCACAACTTTGTTTGAGCTCCTTGAACCTAGATCTCGGAACATCCAAAATTCTAGGTAGAGTTACCGTCATGTTGACTTGTCCTCGGCCATAGTCCCATTCCCTTAGATGATTTCTCAACTCCCTCTCTAGTTAAGCCTTTTGTAAGCGGATCCGCCACATTATCCTTTGATCTTACATATTCAATAGTGATAATTCCACTAGAAAGTAGTTGTCTAACGGTGTTATGTCTTCGTCGTATATGACGAGACTTTCCGTTATACATAACGCTCCCTGCCCGTCCTATTGCAGCCTCACTATCGCAATGTATGCAAATAGGAGCCAAAGGTTTTGGCCAGAACGGAATGTCTTCTAAGAAATTTCGAAGCCATTCAGCTTCTTCACCGGCTTTATCCAAAGCTATAAACTCTGATTCCATTGTAGAGCGAGCGATGCACGTTTGTTTGGAAGACTTCTAAGATACTGCTCCTCCACCAACAGTAAAAACATATCCACTTGTGGACTTTTTCTGTTGAGCCGGTTATCCAATTTGCATCACTATATCCTTCGATAACCGCTGGATATTTATTGTAGTGCAAAGCGTAGTCTTGGGGTATATTCCAAATATCCCAGAACTCGTTTCATTGCTACCCAGTGATGTTTGTTGGGATTACTTGTGAATCGACTAAGTTTACTTATCGCACAAGCTATATCAGGTCGTGTACAATTCATGATGTACATTAAGCTTCCCAACACACGAGCATACTCCAATTGAGACGTACTTTCACCTTTATTCTTTATAAGATGATGATTTAAGTCAATTGGAGTTCTTGCACTTCTAAATTCCAAATGTTTGAATTTTTCAAGTACCATTTTCACGTAATGTGATTGAGACAAAGCTAGACCCTGAGGAGTCCTCTTGATTTTAATTCCTAGAATTACATCGGCAACTCCCAAGTCTTTCATATCAAACTTACTAGCAAGCATGCGCTTAGTAGCTTGAATGTCGGCAATGTTTTTGCTCATTATTAGCATATCATCAACATATAAGCAAACAATGACTATATGATTTGGAACGTTCTTAATGTAAACACATTTATCACATTCATTAATCTTAAAGCCATTTGACAATATTGTTTGGTCAAATTTCGCATGCCATTGCTTGGGTGCTTGTTTTAGTCCATAAAGAGACTTAACAAGACGACACACCTTCTTTTTTTTTTTCGGAACCACAAACCCTTCAGGTTGGTCCATGTAGATTTCTTCCTCTAAATCACCATTTAAGAAGGCTTTTTTTACATCCATTTGATGGATTTGAAGATCATACAAGGCGGCTAACGCTATTAGCATCCGAATGGATGTAATTCTTGTTACCGGCGAGTATGTGTCAAAATAGTCAAGACCTTCTCGTTGTCTTGACAACAAGTCTTGCCTTGTATTTGTCACTAGTACCATCGTCTTTCATTTTCTTCTTGAAAATCCATTTAGAACCCAATGTTTTATTACCTGGAGGAAGGTCAACCAATTCCCATGTATGGTTTCTCAATATGGATTCTATTTCACTATTGACCGCTTCTTTCCAATATTGTGCTTCTGATGAAGACATTGCTTCCTTGAAGGTACGAGGTCCATTTTCTAACAGAAAAGTCAGAAAATCTGGACCGAATGAAGTAGATGTCCGTTGACGTTTACTTCTTCTCGGATTTTCCTCATTAGGCATACCATCTGTTATTTCCTCCCGAGGTCGTTTTGACTTTTGGTATGTCACTTCACTTTCCTTTTTATACGGATAAATAGTTTCAAAGAATTCAGCATTATCTGATTCTATTATCGTATTAACGTGAATCTCCGGATTTTCTGACTTATGAACCAGAAAACGATATGCCTTGCTATTGGTTACATATCCAATAAATACACAATCAACCGTTTTTGGACCTATCTTAACCCTTTTAGGTTTAGGAACTTGTACCTTAGCTAGACACCCCCACACTTTGAAGTATTTCAAGCTGGGCTTCCTTCCTTTCCACTTTTCATAAGGAATGGACTGTGTTTTACTATGAGGTACACGGTTGATTATTCGGTTAGCTGTAAGTATAGCTTCCCCCCACAAGTTTTGTGGTAAGCCAGAACTTATCAGCAACGCATTCATCATCTCCTTCAATGTTCGATTCTTTCTCTCCGCAATTCCGTTAGATTGTGGAGAGTAAGGGGCAGTTGTTTGGTGAATAATGCCATTTTCCAAACATATTTCTTCAAAAGGAGATTCATATTCGCCACCCCTATCACTTCTTATCATTTTGATCTTTTTGTTTAGTTGTGTTTCAACTTCACTCTTGTATTGCTTGAAAGCATCAATTGCCTCATCTTTACTATTAAGTAAATAAACATAGCAATATCTCGTGCTATCGTCAATAAAAGTAATAAAATACTTTTTCCCACTGCGAGATGGTGTTGACTTCATGTCACAAATATCTGTGTGAATTAAGTCTAAAGGACTTGAATTCCTTTCAACGGACTTATAAGGATGCTTAGCATACTTTGATTCCACACATATTTGACATTTGGAATTAATGCAATCAAATTTTGGCAATACTTCTAAATTTATCATCTTTCGCAATGTTTTGAAGTTGACGTGTCCTAAACGCGAATGCCATAAAGTGTTTGACTCAAGTAAGTAAGAAGAAGCATTCACTTTATTGATAGGAACTGCTATTACATTTAGCTTAAAAAGGCCCTCATTCAGGTAACCTTTTCCTACATACATATCATTCTTACTTAGTACAAAACTATTAGAAACAAAAATACATTTGAATCCATTCTTGACAAGAAGTGAAGTCGACACAAGATTCTTGCGAATTTCTGGAACATGGAGAACTTGGTTTAGAGTCACTATTTTTCCCGACGTTATCTTCAACGCAATCTTGCCAACTCCTTCAATTTTGGCTGTAGACGAATTTCCCATGAAAATTGTCTCGTCGGGTCCTGCGGGGGCATAAGAAGAAAATAACTCCTTGTTAGCACAAACATGGCGGGTGGCTCCAGAATCTATCCACCATTCTTTAGGATTTCCTACCAAGTTGCATTCAGACAACATGGCACACAAGTCCTCCATTTCTTCAGCTTTTTCAACCATGTTAGCTTGATTCTTCTTCTTCTTCTTCTTATCATTATTTGGTGCACGACAATCCACGGCCTTATGCCCAGATTTTCCACAGTTGTGGCAATTACCCTTGAACTTCTTCTTGCTTGGGTAGTTCTTTGGTCCAGAAGCCTTCTTTCTCTTCTTGGTTTGTGGCGCCTCCTCAACAATGTTAGCCCCCATTATTGTCGAGTTCCCACGTGACTTCTTTTCAGCATTTTTGTTGTCTTCTTCTATCCTCAAACGGACAATCAAGTCTTCAAGTGTCATCTCCTTCCGCTTGTGTTTTAGATAGTTCTTAAAATCTTTCCACAACGGAGGTAATTTCTCAATGAAAGCGGCGACTTGAAAGGCCTCATTTATGACCATACCTTCAGCAATAGATTCAAAATTAATAATAAGATAAATCTTATTAATAAACTTATTGATTCGGGTCATACCTTCAGCAAGGAGGTCATGCACAATGACTTGTAATTCTT
>NW_017685619.1:0-6705 GCF_001879085.1 Nicotiana attenuata | reverse complement strand
TGCTATGAACCGGCTGATATAGTTAAGTCTTCCCAAGAAACTCATCACGTCCTTCTTGTTCTTTGGCGGTGGGAGTTCTTGAATGGCTTTGACCCTTGATGGATCCAGTTCTATTCCTCAGCGGCTCACGATAAACCCAAGCAACTTTACGGCGTAATGAAAGCCGTTTTCTCAGCATCTTCCTCTCCATCCAGATCTGATGATAACCGGCGAAGCAATCAACAAATGACTGTAGCTCGTGTTTGGCGCAATTGTCAATCAGGATGTGTATATTCGGCAAGGGGAAGTCATCTTTCGGACTGGTCCAGTTGAGATCCCGGTAGTCGACACAGACTCTTACCTTCCCGTCCTTCTTTGGTACTGGTACAATGTTGGCTAACCATGTCGGATATTCTACTACCCTGAGAACGTTAGCTTTGACTTGCTTAGTGACTTATTCTTTGATTTTCAAACTCATATCTGGCTTGAACTTCCTGAGCTTCTGCTTTAGCGGCGGACATGTCGGATCAGTTGGCAGTTTATGGGACACAATAGATGTACTCAGACTAGTCATGTCATCATATGACCAGGCGAATATGTCCTCATATTCCTTTAGAAATTCTGTGTATTCCCTCTTTTCTAACGGCAACAAGTGAACGCTGATGCGTGTTTCCTTGGCATTTTCTGCATCTCCCAGGTTAACGATTTCTGTCTCGTCCAGGTTGGACTTAGGTCTGTTCTCAAAGTTCACAACTTCTTTGACGATCTCCTCTGGTATGTCATCTTTCTCTGAATCAATGTCCGTTTGTTGCGTTGTCTCATTGTATGTCACAGTCATTGGTTCATCAAGATAAGTAATAGTAATGCTGTGTAAGTAAAGTAATGAGAGAAAAATAATAATGAGTGTTGATTCATAAGAAAAATCGAAATGCTTTGATAAATTCCATAACTGTTTTGAACATTGAAGATCTTATTACGGAAATCAAAATGCGAAAAGAAAAATCATGTAGTAAAAATAAAAACAGTGCATGATGCTTGTTTTAGCCTTGCTACCCCGAGGCTCGCCGGAATCTAGTGGTCCTGATGGTCCAATTGTTGAGGTATGACCCTCTACTCACAGCTTGTATGGAAGGACCTTCCTCCCCCTCCTCCTCGAGAACAACACAACAGTCCATGTCATTGTCTTCTAGGAACAAGTTCTTTACCGCAGCGAGCGCTTCTTCTTCGTCTGTCCCATAAACAATGTCAGCCTGTTGGAAAGTCTGCTCCAAAGGTGGTATTGACTGTTCCAGTGGATAGTAAGGACCGCGCCATGGTGGAGACTAGTTGTTGAATTCTTCCCAAGTGTACTCGTATCCCAGACCGAAAGTAGTGCTGTGCTTCTTGAGCTTTATGGGTTTAGCAATCCCCTGGAGGCTCTTGCCGAGCCCCTTGCCAGGTTCGTACCCACTCCAATTCACTATACTCTCGATCTTGTTGTTCCACCATTTATCTTTTTCCACATCATTGACTCGCTCGATGTGGTGGTAGGTCTCTCCACCTAGCTTTCTTCTTCCTCTTATCGCCGGAATGGTTTGACGACTGTATATAGGATTGCTGCCGTCACCGTGAATGATCACTTCCTGGTGATTCTGTTCAAATTTTACGGCCTGATGCAGTGTTGAAGCTACAACCCCCGCAGCATGAATCGAGGGTCGCCCTAGCAACAGGTTGTAGGATGCTGGCACATCTATCACTTGAAGGTCGACCTCGAACCAAGTCGGTCCCATCTGCAGACACAGGCTAATCTCACCAATGGTGGACCTCTGAGACCCGTCAAAAGCCTTCACATTGATTGCTCCTTCTTTTATCTCGTAAAGTCCTTTACCCATCTTCTTGAGGGTTATCAATGGACATATATTAAGGCTAGAACCCCCATCGATCAGGATCCTAGTGATGAAGTAGTCTTCGCATTGCACAGTGATATGCAAGGCTTTGTTGTTACCCAACCCTTCAGGCGGCAGCTCGTCCTCATAGAAGGTGATTTTATGGATTTCTAATACTTGTCCCACCATATTGGCCATTTCTTCGCCAGTGATGTTATACTTGGCACGTATGCCTCACTCAGCACCTTCAACAGAGCATTTTTGTGTGTCTTGGAATTCTGCAGCAATGAGAGGATAGATATCTGCGCTGGTGTTTTGTTTAGCTGGTCGATGACCGAATACTCCTTGGCCTATATCTTCCTCCAAAGGTCATCTGGACCTGTTTTAATGATGAGTGGTCGGTTGGAAGCTTGCTTGCTTGACTCAGCTAAGTGTTCCAGGGTATAGACTTTTCCAGTCCTTGTCATACCCTGTGCTGCAATAGTCTCTTCGAACCTGACTTTGCCTTTCCTCCTAGCCTCGGACGTATAATCCCAAGGAATAGCTTTTGTATGGAATGACGACATGGTGGTCATCGCCACTGGAATCGGTGCGGCTACCTTTACTTCAAATGGGACATATTCCTCGGGTGGTAAAACTGTAACCTCAAACGGTGCCAGTGCTTTTGTTGATGGCGCTGCCTCAAACTCAAGAGGGATAGACACATCTACCTTAGTGACCTCGAACGGTTGAATCTAGACTATGATGGGGTTGAGAGTGACTGCTGGCTTCTTTGGATCATCGCCTTCCGCGATCAACCCGATGGATCCCAATCATCCTCTATTTCAGTCATGTGAACACCCCCGCCTTTGTGGTCTGGTAAGGGGTTGTTGCAGACATTCGTAGCGGCTTCCTTCGCTACAATGACCTTGTTATCAATTAGGTACTGTATCTTGTCTTTTAAAGAGTGATATTCGTCAATGGTGTGTCCCTTCATGCCGGAATGGTATGCACAAGATTTGTTTGGATTAACCCACTAAGAAGGATTCTCAGGGGTTGAAGCAGGGATGGGGTGACATAACTGGCAGTTTTGAGTCACTCATATAGCTGATCAATGGGTTCGGCAATGGTTGTGTATTGTTTTGGAGGCCTCCGATCAAAATTAGGTCGGGGCCTAGGAAAATTTTGGCGTGCGGGGGGTGATTGGTAATGAGATGGTTGGGCATTGTAGGTTTGGTAGACATGTGCGGGTTGGGAATATCTGGGCGAGGTAGGCTGATATGTGGGAGGTGGAGGTGACTAATAAGTTGGTGTTGGGGCTTGGTAGGAGGGTGCTAGGTAGTTTGGAGCTAACTGATATGTGAGTGGAGGTATAGGGTAGGTTTCGTATTTGAGGGGAGACTTGGTCCTTTGTGCAACCATTACGGCCCCCACGTCTCTCTTCTTAGACACACCACCAGACTGCAAGGCCTTATTTGTGGCTTGCAAGGCCTCGAAGTTTGTAACCATGCCGCTTTTGATACCTTCTTCAATTCGTTCCCCCAGCTTGATGATATCGGTAAACTTATGATTTTCAATCATCATTAGCCGTTCATAATACTGCGGGTCCTAAGCTCGAACAAAGAATTTGTTCATCTGTTTCTCCTCTAAGGCAGGTCTGACCTTAGCAGCTTCCGACCTCCAGCGAGTAACGTACTCGCGAAACGTTTCTGTCGGCTTCTTCTCCATATTCTGAATGTAGAATACATCCGACGCATTTTTTGTGTTAAACCTGAACCTGTCCATGAAATCAGAGGCCATACCTACCCAACTCGACCACTTCTTAGGATCCTGGCTGATGTACCAGGATAGTGCGTCTCCTTTCAGACTCCTCATGAATAGTTTCATGCGGATCCTTTCGTCCTTTCCTACCCCGACCAGCTTGTCGCAGTATGTTCTCAGATGGACCCTTGGATCACCTGTACCATCAAACATCTCGAGCTTGGGAGGTTTGTACCCCTCTGGCAATTCGACATCTGGTTATATGCAGAGATCGTCTTAGTTCAACCCTTCGATTCCTTTACTTCCTTCGATGCCTTGGATTCGGCTGGTTAGTTTCTTAAGCTATTCATCCAGGTTTCTGATGAGTAGATCCTTTCATCGGACTCAGGGGTGCAAGATATAGGTTGGGTGGGGAGTGGCACGGTCTCCACGTAAATGGGATTGTTGTGGTGGCCAGGCGTGTGGGTGTGGAAATAGTCATTTGCGGAGTTTTGTGGTTAGGGGATGAGTAATTGGTTGTTGTTTGGAGTGTGGCAAGTGTTGCATTTTGTTAGAACAGTGGGATGATTTGGTTGCTTTTGTGAAGGTGTGGGATTTTGGCTGTTGGGGAAGATGGTGTCTGGGGTGCTGAGGGAAAAGGATAGGTTGGCCAGATTCCGAACCTGATCAAGCTCTTCTTGAAACTTCAACAATTTCTGCTCGAGCTGTGACACATTTTCATTGGGAACCAGAATACCATGGCCATCAATGGCCTCTGCTGTTGTGTTCTCCTTTCTGATGTTCAAATCATCCATTTTATCCTTGTTCTTGTTCTTAACAGGACTTAGAGGAGGAGTGGGTGGAGGGCAATGGGATCTTGTGGAATAAGATGATGTTGCCAGAGTGCACGAACTAACCTTTGGGGAGGGGAATAACAAAAATAAAACAAAAAGGTAACCAAGTTAGTTAGGATCATAAAAAAAATGTTGCAATATTTAAGCACATGGTGCAGGGGTATAAAACGTGTCCTAATTTGGGAACCTCGTTGTGCCCGAGGTGGGCCTAGCGACAGGTTGATTTGGAGAACTTAGAATGCTAAATGCTTCATTTTATTGATAAAAAATAGACGAATCCTAAAACGACAGTAAATAAGCAAGAAATAAAATCACTAATAGCCATTGGCCTTATTACATTTTTAAGAAAAGAAGGTAAACTCCTATCTACTTGGTCCCAGAAGGACCTTCCTCAGGTTGAATGCTCTCGTTGATCAAATCCTCCAGTTCGTGTAGGTTCACCAGTAAAAATGCCTTCGCCAGGTGTTCCCCTTCGTTTCCCTCAGCGTTCTGGAAGTCGGTGACTCTCTTCCTCACTTTTCCTTCCAATTCCAAGAGACTGTACTCCAGGTATTCCAAGTTTTCGCTAACTTTGGCGGCCCTCTCTTTCCACTTATTGATTTGGTCATTTGATGGAAGATTCCTCCACCAGTCTAGCAAGAGTGGGGGTATGTTAACCATACCGAAACTGAGGACCTCGTGCCTCATATTTCTGCAAGACAAAAAGGTTAGGCCCTTACCCCCCACCAAACTCGACTATTTAATATCAACAATTAGCATGAAGCATTTTAGTTCCCCAAATAAATGCACAGAACGTGGTGACGTCCGTTTGGGTTTAGGGAAACCCAGTGGACTTTGGACAAAGCTATCTTAAAGGATCATTATGTGTACAACATAACTGACCCGGCTAGGTTTGACCATGATGCATGCACAGTTTAAACATAGTAAGGTTTCTATGGGGTTTTAGACTGGTACCCTTGAGCGGACAACTCAAGGGGGGAAGGCACAGAACCGTCGACTACACCGTTGATTGACTGGTTTTACCGCAATTATGTCTTTTCGAATTTAGGGGGTAATAATATAGGAAAGGCGCAACCACTCATTATATGATTATAAGCGTTGCTATGGTATTTGTTTGGCACGAGTGGAATATGATGTTGAGCATGATTATGCAATAATTAAAAATCATGTTTTCACGTAGTTGCATGTTAAGAAAGCAGTAAATACAGTAGTTTATAATTTAAAGCAGCAATAAAGGAAAGAAACAAAGAAGATAAGTCAGTTTTGCTTTTGAAAAGAAATTAAACGCTTAAAGGAATTTAAACAAGTAATTGCACATAAAGGGGAGGTACAAATTCACAAGAACAATCTGAAGTGGTAAAAGCCTATTGTCCCCAGTAGAGTCACCATGCTATCGCACCCCTTTTTTCTCCCTCTTTGCATCGGGAGATCGGGTTTATGACATTTTGGGTATAGGGCAACTCGTTCCTTTTGGGAACTGGGTTTTGCATTTGAAGAGTCACCACCTAATGATTTATGGTGCATTAGGACACCTACAAGGTTCACTTCTAAGTTTGCTTGATAACCAGAGATAGTGTAAGGGCTTGAAATTATCCTAAGGGGAAGGTATTAGGCACCCCTCAGGATCCACTAGTGTGGTTCCCGACCAGATAGTTCTTTGTGAATTTGGTGCAATTAACATGTAAACAGATAAGGCTCAAATAAGGGGATTTTAATACACGAATGTTTGAAAGTAAAACAAAGTTTGGAAGAGCAATCATTAAAAGGCTTATTTTTGACAAGAAGTTATAATTCTGTAAAAATATTTAAAGAAAAGGAAAGAGGAGGGGGGAGGTCCTAGGTTTGTTTGTAATATGGATCACATCAATGCAATACCCGGTAATCACCCCTCAAAAGAGGGGCTACACGTCGTATTAGCACACTGGTCATCATATCCATATCTACCCTTCCCACCCCGTTAAGGTACTAAAGCGCGGATTGGTCTCGACCACTATTGCATGCTATTACCCGTCCCATTCCTATCAGTCCCGGAGGCACTTAGGACTACTATTCCTAAAGGGGAGGGATATTAGACTGACTTGAAGTTTCAAAGGTGAAAAAAAGCTAAGGCGTCATACAAAACACATAGGACTGCACATTAAAGGGGGAAGCACACAAAACACTGAAGGCCCACGTATACCTCCTTAAACAAAGTAATCAAATAGCATGACTCAAACAACAATCAAGGTCAGAATCTAAAATATTAAAGGCAAGGGGATTTTTAAGTTGTTGAAGCAGACCAATTTATT
>NW_017685618.1:3885-6705 GCF_001879085.1 Nicotiana attenuata | reverse complement strand
GTGCTTTCCCAACCCCATTAACCTCAAATTTATCAAAATGGTTCCAAACGTCAGACCTAGGTTGCATGGCTTTCCTTTTCTTGGAATCTTGGGTATCAATGGTGTTGGTGTTACTATCTACCGTAATAGGTAAACTTTCACTTGAACCAGCATCACTTACTCTACTTGTATCTGCCATCTATACAAAATTAAACAAATATAAACACAAATTAACAATCATGTATTTTAAAAATAACATGCAAAAGAAACAGATGGATACTAATCCAACCAAGTTCAAATTTTCTCTGTAAATCAGCAAACATTACAGCACAACTACATCATATAACGTAGAACTGAACCAGAACACATGGACTAAATATATTCTCTATAAATCAGCAAACATTACAGCAAACATTTCAATATATTTTCTGCAGATTGCAGAACACCAGGGAATAAATGCATCATTTTTATGTATAATAGTGCGTCTTTTATCTTCTAAGGCTCAAGATATCCAACACATTAGAAACAGGATAATCAAAAAAATAAACAAGGGTAAAAAGAGAGTACAAAGACGTGCAAACACGACAGATTATAAATGTATTGTTCTATGTCCATCGCTAAAGAACAGTGAGAAATTGAGAATATTACAGGGAAAAAAATAATAATCAACTATACAACTTCACAAGGAAACAAATAGTACTCAACACAAGAAATCAATAAATCGCTAGAAATCTTCATCAAATTCATTTCCATCGCTAGAAAGTAGAAATCGCTAGAAAGTAGAAACATACCTTTGAAAATTGAAATTATCGCAAGTTCACAAGTCGCAACTCGCAACAGCAGCGTGAGTGAGGACTGGGGAGTGAGGAGTCGGAGCTCCGAAGTCGGAAATCGCTAGGAAGCCCAAATCGCCAAATCGCCGCTGTACTGCTCTAAGTCTAAATTGCTAAATGCCTAAACCTAATGCCCTAAGTCCCTAACCAGCTAAGGTAAACTTTATAGTTTAGAGTGGGCTTGGGCAGTTGGGCTGGGGCTGGGAATTAAATAAAAAAGGGTATGGGCTTGGGCGTTGGGGCTGGGGCGATGGGCAGTGGGCTGGGTTTTTAAGGAATAAGGAAAGGTCTTTTAAAAATCGGTATTTCGGTTATACCGAAATACCGAAATTTCAGAATTCTAATACCGAGGACCGAACCGAAATTCCGAAATACCGAAAATTTAGTACCGAATTAGACCGAAATACCGAAAAAACCGAAACCGAAATACCGAAATAATTCGGTCCGGTTCGGAATTCGGTTTTTCGGATTTTATGCCCACCCCTAGTTATTCCAAAGTTTTCTAGCCTGTATACAGTCAAGAAGTATATATTTTAATGTTTCAGGGCAGTAATGACACTGAGTACAAATAGCTGAATTTAAGATACCTAACTTGTGAAGATATGCAGGTGTGGGAAGCCTATCATGGCAGGCTAACCAAATAAAATGAGCTATTTTGGGAGGAATTGGTAATTTCCAAATCCAGCTATAAGTTGACAACGGAGCATTGGTTATAGTATTCATAGTAGTCGAAAGAGAATCATACATGGATTTAACAGTGAACAAACCTGTTGGAGTAAGACCCCAGTAGAGTTGATCATATGATAAAGGTTGAACAGACATGTAAATATTTGGGATAATAGTATGTAGCTGAGCTGGAAAAATAAAAGGCAGTTGATCTAAATGCCAAGTATGATTGTAGTAATAATGTGCAACATTTTTGTGTTCCTCCGTTCTTGAGAGTGGTCCATAAATATATTGACGAATTAAAGTATTTTGAGTTATCCACGGATCCGTCCAGAATTTAACATGTTGACCTGTGGCTAAGTTCCATTTAAACCCAATTTTACAATACGACCATCCTTGCATTATATTACGCCAAGTGAATGAAGTATTTATCCTATGTGGACGATTACAATTTATATATTTATGTAATAAAACCTTAGCCCAAAGTTTAGTGGGGTTTTGACAAAGCCTCCATGCAAGACTTGCATGGAGAGCTTGATTTTTAAGGGTAAGATTCTGGATGCCCAGACCTCCTTGGTTCAGGGGTTGTGTAATTGTAGCCCATTTAAGAAGATGTAAATTTTTTTTATGGGTTGTGGTGCCCCAAAGGAAGTTCCGTTGGTACCTATTGAGTGAAGTAATTATATAAGAAGGTAATTTAATATACTGCATAATATGGTTAGGAAGGGAGTTTAACGTAGAGCGTATTAAAGTTGTACGTCCTGCCCTGGTTAAAAGATTAGTTTTCCAGCCTGCCAACTTAGTTTTAAAATTTTCTATTAAGAACTTGTAATCCATTTTAGTTGGGTGATTAGTAAAAATTGGAAAACCTAAGTATTTTTCAAATTTGTTTCCTTCAGCCATGTGGAACAATAGCAGTACAGTATTTCTAAGATTGGAAGTGCAATTTTTGGAGAAAAAAATCTTGGATTTTCCAAAATTTATTGTTTGACCTGACTGATGAGTAAACCTTGTAAGTGAATCAACCATTGCTTGGCATGATTTAGCAGTAATCTTTGAAGTAAGAATGATATCATCCGCAAAAAATAAATGAGATAATTGAGGCCCTTGAGGACCTAAGGAAATAGGTGACCAAGTATGATAATCAACTAAGTAACTAATCCTTCGTGAGAACATTTCTAAGCAGATGATAAATAAATTAAAGGTGAAAGGGGGGAATCTACCTTGTCGAATTCCCCTAGTGGGTTGGAAGTATTCAGTAGGATTCCCATTAATCAAAATTGAAACATGACTAGTTGTAATACAAGACATGATAAGCTTGATTAAGGAGGGGGGAAATTAA
>NW_017685618.1:0-621 GCF_001879085.1 Nicotiana attenuata | reverse complement strand
TGAACTACCTTGAATCCTGTACATTTAAGTACAGAAGTATAGTATGAGTACATAAATAATATGTACCTTGTAAGTATCCAGTCTAACCTCGAAGAAGTACTGACGAGGGGTCGACTTAACACTTACTAGGGTCAATAATAATATAATTTAAGTATTATGCTACGCATGAATATCATGAATAAATAACAATTTATAACACGAAGTGATAAGTTCATTTATAGATAATATTTCAGTTAACAATTTATATTTCAAGGCATTTAAAACAGTTCATATCACAGAAAGTGCTAGGCAAGAAGCATGCGCAATTAATACCGAGGCCGTACGGCCCGATCCAACATAGAAATAAAGTGTGCAGTACCGGAGGGTCGAATGGCGAGAAACCATTACCTAGATCAATTAGAGGGAGATTTTCTGTAGGTTGCCAAAGAGTATAAATTTTTTGTCGGAGTATTTGGTGTTCCACTTTTCGACCATAAACCTTAATAATGACTGCATGTTGCTAGGGTTTATAAAGTCTACTCTTTTCTTCGAGGGAAAGTGGGATAAAATTTGAGGCAGCTACTGCGGCCTCTAGTTCATCCTCAGTAGGTGTGGAAATTAGTGAAGGATCATGGTCAGTAG
>NW_017685617.1:5184-6706 GCF_001879085.1 Nicotiana attenuata | reverse complement strand
AGATATAGTAAAGCCATAAGCATAGCTAACCGAAGCTATGAAACAACATGTAGCAATAGTGATATGTTCGACAAAGTACCGAGCGAAAAACTTCAGTACACCTATAGATTCCCAGAGGGACCGCTTGTCATAATTCAGTATATGTTCACAAAGTGAGCCCTAGAGATTAGCTAAAATTTGAAGGAAAAAGGAGAGAAGAGTCGCATAGCACACATATCACGTCAAAGCCATACAAGCTGCATGACATAAGTAGCAACATATACGAGACTGAAAGAATTTCGACCACAAGTCATGGTGTGAGTAAGAGGCCTAAAGGGGGAATGCCTTAGCCATTGGATTTATTTACACAATAGTTGCCTAGATGGAAAGGAAAACAGTAAAGTATTAGTAAGAGCTATGGTTATGAGACTGATAAGCGCATCAGTCAACATTCAAGGATGAATGTTCCAAAGGGGGAATGACGTTACACCCCATGTTTTCGTACGTAAAAGTACGTCGTAAGTCAAATGATGTAAGCTCAGAAATAAAAGCATCTTTGAAAAGTTTACAAAGTTATCTAATCATTTTAACGTGGAGGATACAAATATTTAAGATCATCAATTTCAAGTACCAAGAGGGTTTGAAGGCTTAGAAGCTAAACGAATTGAACAAAATAAGTTTCGTCGAAAGTCGACAAGTTGGAATGTTATAACATGTACTTTTGGGGTGAGACTAGGGTGCTTAATATTATAAGGAGATTATGTTATGAGTTATTTTATTCGTATGATAGTCGTGTGTTATGTTTTGAAGTCAATTGAGTTGTGGAACAAAATTTTGAAAAGGTCATTACAAGTTTCATTCATAAATGTGTTGAAGCTTAGGTAAAATGTAGATGAGCTTTTCTACCAATATACTTGGAATTAGGGGATGATCTACCTACCAAATAAAATATGCACGAGTAACACATTTAACCGTTCGTCAATACAATATCGGAGTATAGAGATATTCGCGTTCTTGCAGACTGCGCAAGCAGCTCCCATGGGACCCACAAAGTCGGTGTAAACTCCAGCTTGTATTTAAGTCCATTCTAAATTG
Organism: Nicotiana attenuata; assembly: GCF_001879085.1. NCBI lineage: Eukaryota > Viridiplantae > Streptophyta > Magnoliopsida > Solanales > Solanaceae > Nicotiana > Nicotiana attenuata. The sequence goes on along the minus strand of NW_017685617.1, from coordinate 5,632 downwards.
TTTTCACTCATTTTTCTCGTCAAAAACAGTTCTCAATCCCTCCTAAATGTTCTCCTAGGGTTCCTCCATGATACTATGGTAAAAACCTAAGACAAAAACATGAATCCAATGATAGAAACCCCGTGGTGCTTGCTAGATTGTTGTTCATCATCTTGTGGCTGTTTTGGAGGGTTCTTCAAAATGAAGTAACCTCAGGTTTCGTGTTATTCTTGTTGATTAAGGTAATAATCAGTCCCTCCTTCATATACGTTAGATTTTCAAGGTGAACTACAAATGTTTTAACACCAACTTAAACACCAAAAGTTGATTCAAGAAGAGGATACAACACCTATAGTGTTGTGGTGTTATTGAGGATAATTGTGGGCTGTGTTAGGCTGAAATTTCAAGTTTTTGCTGCTATCTAAGGTGATTATAACAGCCTACTAATTGTTCTTAAGCTTGCTTGTAT
>NW_017685617.1:0-1370 GCF_001879085.1 Nicotiana attenuata | reverse complement strand
ACGATATATTACATAAGATGTTTCAAGTTATCATTGGTAGATTATAGATCAACATTAAGGTGAATCAACAATATATGGATAAATGTTCCAATATATGAGATGAGATAAGCTGTCATTCTTAAGATGAATAGTACTGAGGAAGCAGTAAGGGACTTAAATGTTTACATATAGGATAAGCAGCGAGAGAGTAACCTGGAGTTGGGTAGCATACCTTGGTAATAATAAATCAAAGTAAGTGTTATGGTATAGTATAAGCTACCTAGATATAGTAAAGCCATAAGCATAGCTAACCGAAGCTATGAAACAACATGTAGCAATAGTCATATGTTCGACAAAGTACCGAGAGAAAAACTTCAGTACACCTATAGTTTCCCAGAGGGACCGCTTGTCATAATTCAGTATATGTTCACAAAGTGAGCCCTAGAGATTAGCTAAAATTTGAAGGAAAAAGGAGAGAAGAGTCGCATAGCACACATATCACGTCAAAGCCATACAAGCTGCATGACATAAGTAGCAACATATACGAGACGTAAAGAATTCCGACCACAAGTCATGGTGTGAGTAAGAGGCCTAAAGGGGGAATGCCTTAGCCATTGGATTTATTCACACAATAGTTGCCTAGATGGAAAGGAAAACAGTAAAGTATTAGTAAGAGCTATGCTTATGAGACTGATAAGCGCATCAGTCAACATCCGAGGATGAATGTTCTAAAGGGGAAATGACGTTACACCCCATATTTTCGTACGTAAAAGTACGTCGTAAGTCAAATGACGTAAGCTCAGAAATAAAAGCATCTTTGAATAGTTTACAAAGTTATTTAATCATTTTAACGTGGAGGATACAAATATTTAAGATCATCAATTTCAAGTACCAAGAGGGTTTGAAGGTTTAGAAGCTAAACGAATTGAACAAAATAAGTTTCGTCGAAAGTCGACAAGTTGGAATGTTATAACATGTACTTTTGGGGTGAGACTAGGGTGCTTAATATTATAAAGAGATTATGTTATGAGTTATTTTATTCGTATGATAGTCGTGTGTTATGTTTTGATGTCAAGTGAGTTGTGGAACAAAATTTTGAAAAGGTCATTACAAGTTTCATTCATAAATGTGTTGAAGCTTAGGTAAAATGTAGATGAGCTTTTCTACCAATATACTTGGAATTAGGGGATGATCTACCTACCAAATAAAATATGCATGAGTCTAGTTTCTAACACATTTAACCGTTCGTCAATACGATATCGGAGTATAGAGATATTCACGTTCTTGCAGACTGCGCAAGCAGCTCCCATGGGACCCACAAAGTCGGTGTAAACTCCAGCTTGTATTTAACGTCCATTTCAAATTTGTTTTCACTCATTTTTCTCGTCAAA
>NW_017685616.1:5912-6706 GCF_001879085.1 Nicotiana attenuata | reverse complement strand
TTGCGCGGTCTCGCGAAAACACGAATATCTCTCTACTCCGATGTCGTATTGACAAACGGTTTAATGCGTTGGAAATTAGACTCGTAGATCTTCAATTTGATATATAGATCATCCATTGATTCCAAGTATATTGGGAGAAAAGTGCATCTACATTTGACCTAAATTTCAGCACATTATGAATGCAACTTGTGATGACCTTTGCTAACTTTTGTTCCATAACTCGTTTGACTTAAAAACATAACACACGACTATCATACGAATACAATAACTCATAAATTAAACTCCTCATCATGTTAATCACCATAGTCTCACCCCAAAAGAATATGTTATAACATTCCAAACTTGTCGATTTTTGACGAAACTTATTTTCTTCAATTCGTTTAGCGACTAAGCTTTCCAACCCTTTTGGTACTTGTTATTCATGATCTTAAATATTTGTAACCTCCAAGGTAAGATTATTAAATTACTTTATTTGCTTCCAAATATAATCTCATTTTCGAGCTTACATCAATGACTTACGACGTACTGTCACGTATGAAAACTTGGGGTGTAACATCATTCCCCCCTTTGGAATATTCGTCCTCGAATGTTGACTGATGCGCTTATCAGTTTCATAAACTATGGCTCTTACGAATACTTTAATGCTCATCTTGCCATCTAAGAAACTGTTTTGTGAATAAATCTAAACGCTTGGGCATTCCCCCCTTTTAGGCCTCTTTGTCACGCCATGACATGTGGTCGGAATTCTTCCAACATCGTAACATTTGCTACCTTATGTCATGCAGTATGTACGA
>NW_017685616.1:0-3557 GCF_001879085.1 Nicotiana attenuata | reverse complement strand
GCAGTAAATAAGTTTGTATTTCAATGTAATCTCAATGATATTTCGTGTCCTTACAAATGCTGAGATCTCCTCCTTTTATAGTTGATTCTTCTAGGAAAAGGTATAATGACTCAGTCTTAAAGAGGCAATTATGAGCATTAAATGACATTAAATGAAACGTTACTCAATCATTCCTATTCAATGCTGATTCGCTAACGTATTTGACATTTAATACTGAATTTAGACTCCTTTATGCTATCAGATTCATATCTTCAATTCCTTCTGACCTCCTGGCTTTAATTAACTTAAACAGACACGAGACTCGTATCATTTGAATAGCATCTCGTGCCTATTTAACTCTCTTCTCTTCGTATCTGATATCGCCCGTGCCTCTCAATTGATCATCATGTTTTGACCATTTGACCAGTCCACGTGTCATGCCACATCACCTTCAATATAAATTCAGTTTTTTCCCAATACAGATAGTCCCCCCACTTTCCATTTATTTATCAATTAAATATTTGGGAAGTGGATCTTCATTAAAAAGGGAATTTTTGCCATAATCAATGCTATGACAGTGTTGCCGCTTCAATTGTCTCTTCTATTTAATGCACCATATACGTGTCACCTTCTCACTAGTTCTGCGATTTTGCAGCCTTTTTTTAAGGCTTTTTTAACTCCACTATTCACGAAGTGATAGTTGCCTTTATTATAGGCTTTCCATCGTTACACTTTTTAATTATCGACGGTTGAGTTTATATATAAACTTGCCCCCTTTTTCCTTTGTCTTCTTCTTCACAAGCTTTTTACCAAATTTCTTGCTATTAACTCTTGTTCACTTCTTCTTCAGTTCATACATATCTTCTCACTATGTCGTCTTCGAATCCTAACCCTAAAAGAGTTCCAATTCTTGATAGTTTCCCTAATGCTCCTGCTAGAAGTAGAAGAGGTAGAGGAGGTGTGCTTCGTGGTACAGGGTCGGTTCGTGGTGGTACCTCTGGTTCCATCATTCCTTCTTCTAGTTCCGGCAATATCTCTAGAGGCTCTCTTTCTAACAAATCTTCTTCTAAAGGCAAAGAAACTTCTGAGTCTAACCAAGAGCCTCTGGTTAAAGAAATTGTGCCAACGGATTTATCCTTCGAACATGACAAAGAATCCCTTCGTGACCAAGTGATTAAATTAGAGAGAGCTGATAAATATCCCTCTTTAATTACTGAACCTTTGATTCAAATTGTTCGAAGAGACTGTCGTTGGAGAGATGACACCCAAATAGTTATTCCTACTCCACATCAAAGAATATCTTCTTATAGGGTTGGCTTTTCTTTCGTTTACACTTATCCCTTTACTTTGGGATTTATTCCTGCTATTGACCCTGTCATTCTTGATTTCTGTCGTTTTTTCAAAATTTGTCTGGCTCAAGTTGGTCCTCTCGTATGGAGAGCAGTAGCTTGTTTGAGGTATATGTCAACCAAAGCTGATGTTGACTTTACTTTTCCTCATTTAATTCATCTTTATCACCCCAAACTATTTCGCAATGGTGTTTTTACCTTAACCGCAAGAAGTAAGAGGGTTTTGGTTAACCCTGAAGATAATAATGACCGTGGCTGGTACACCCGGTTTGTTGCTGTTCCCACAATTGATTTGGTGGGTGAATCAAACATTCCTTTTCCCGAGAAATGGAACTTTGCGCGTAAGTATTTTCTTCCTTGCCGTATCTGCTTTCGTTATTTCAACTTCTCTTCTAATTTTATTTTGCTTTTTTGTAGCAACCATGGGAGATGTGGAATCCGTTCCTAATTTCCGTGGTTGGGTAGATGATGTCTTGAAAGCCGTGCCTATAGAGGCACGAACTTGGAAATCTATTTCCAACAAACATGGTTGGAAAGTGAAAACTCACGGTATACATCCTTTTTGCTTCTCGTGTGTTAAATTCTTTTCCCCTCTTTTAACTTTTTATCCTTCTTATTGTCAGGATTTGCTATTCGAGGGATGTTGGCTGAAGTAGTTATCACCCTTCGAGCTTCTTCCAGTACTCCTCTTGCTTTAGAAAGAACACAAGCCACGCTGTCAAAGAGAAAAGTGGTTGAAGAGGATTCTGACTTTGATGAAGATGAAGATACCTCTTTGACAGCTCGTCCTAGAACCAGGAGGCGCATTGTTTCTGAGGATGAAACTGAAATCTCTCCCGCTCGTATCTCCGAACCCGTTACTATTACCTCCGATGAAGAAACCATTCCAAGGGACTCCCCTGAATCCACTCAGCGCCTCTTTATTGAGGGCTTCGAAAGTGGTGAATTAGGTCCGGTTTTAGATGAAATTCCTCTTTCATCTTCCGTTCCTGTTCTTTCTGTTCCTCCTCCTCTAATTTCAAGTGTTTCCTTACCCACTTTGTCTGTTCCTGCCTCTTTGTCAATTTCTGCTCCCTTACCTGCCTCGACTCCTTCGACTACTACTATTTTCACCTCTTCTACCGTTCCTCCTTCTATAGTTCCCCCTTCCTCTGCTCATTATGCAGAAGAGGGTTCTAGTAGCAGAAGCATGGCTATGAGGAGTGTAACACTTGAGGTTCCTGCTAATAGCAGTCTTTTAAGGAAGTCTGGCAGAGCAGATGTTTGGCTTGAACCCTTAATTGGGGATATTGAGAAAAAGAAGATGGACAGTCACAGTTGTCTAACTTTGATGAATGATATAGTTCACTGTACATTGAGGTACTCTCCTTACTCTTATAATCTTTCTTTTAATCTAACTTCTATGTAGTTGTTTTGTTAGGCTAACCTCATTGGTACGGAATTGATGGGAAGAATTTCCCTCTTAGAAAAGAAGGCTCGCGAGTCTGATCAGACTTTTCTTGAGGCTGAGAGGATAGCTAGAGAAGCCCAGCTTGAGGCAACCAATTGGAAAGAGCAGTTTAAAAATGCTCAGAAAAAGATAAAAGATTTGCAAGAGAATAAACGTGACCTGGAACAGCAAAAGCAAATTCTGACTTCTGAATTAGCGGCGGCCAAGGCTTCTTCTAGTAAAGCTGAGAAGGATAAGGAGCGTCTTGAATAATCTTTTTCAGAACAATTATCAAAGTCAAGCGAAGAGATTAGAGAACTTAAGGTATTGTTGAGCAAGAAAGAGGAGTACGCGGAAGAGCTAGTTCAAAACTTGTCTCAGGCTCAGGCTGACTTGCAAATTTCCTCTGATATTGTTGAGCAAGAATGAGGATTCTCGTGCCTTCCTTGAAGCTACCCTTGATTCCACTTTGGCTGAAAATCAAATGTTAAAAAATGATCTTGCCTCGTGGGAAAGGGATTATGAGCTTCTTGAGGAGAACTTTAACACAGAGGTGAGCTGGGCCTTTCTAAATTCCCATCGTGATGCCTTAACCGAGGCCAGTCAAGAAAACTTTGACTTAGAATCGGAATTGGCCAAGGTTTTAAGAACCATTGAAATGACTCAACCTCTTGACTTTCCTTCTCCAGCAGATGGAACTCCCGTGGCTGAGGAACCTTTAAATGAAGGAGCCGCTTCTGTTGAAGTTGAAAATGTTACAATTCCAGCTCCCGAGGGTGAAACTTCACTTATACGGTCCG
>NW_017685615.1:0-6707 GCF_001879085.1 Nicotiana attenuata | reverse complement strand
AATTGGCTGTCAGACTCACTTCTTGCCTTATATATATATATATATATATATATATATATATATAAAACTCCCTGATTTTCTGCCCTGTCAAGCTTGATTGATTGTTTTGATTGATTTCCTTGCCTTATATGCAATGTTGAACCACCTTGCCTTATTTACTTTACACTACTTGACTCCTATAAATACATGACTCTGTTCAAACACACACACACACATACAGACCTAAGGAAAAACACCTCTAAAAACTCTTGCTCTCTACTACTATTTTTCTATTGCACAGTCTAGCCGGCTGAAATCTAAGGCTAGATCTTGGATCCTATTTACCTCACTCTCCTACTGCAAATTCCTAACTGGTATGTCTCACTTTATTATTATTCAGACATCTGTATGACTTGGTTTATGTACTTCCTGCTCAACATGATCACTTGCATGTTACTAAATCAGTATGCTTCTTGTCTCAACATGCCTACTTTCATGTCATCGAATCAGTATGTTTCCCTCATATTAGCATGCCTGCTCTTAACTAAGACCTATGTGGTTTTCCCTGCCTTCAATATGTCTACATTGTCTGTTTCCAAGACTTGTGTGTTTTCTTGTTCATAGCATGTCTACTTTCATGTTGTTTGAATCAGTATGTTTCCTTGGTATTAGTATGCCTATTTCTAAGACACATGTGCTATGTGCTAATTCCTTAATCAGCATGCTTACTTACATATGTTTAAACCTAGAGGGTCTTGTTTTCAGCATGTCAACCTGCCTGTTTCTATTCACTAGACGTATGTGCTGTCTTGCTTACAACATATCTGTGTGTCTCCCTATGTCATTAGACCTATGATTGTTGTCCTGTTATAGATGTTCATCCCTAATAAACCCATGATTAAATCATGGTATCTATGCCCTCAACTTGCTTGCCTTTATGTGTGACTGTTTGACCCAACATACTGCCCTATGATTGGTACAAGGTTGTATGTTCGCCTAGTATTAGTTAATGGACCAAGACCATAAGAAACCTTTGTTGAACCAATGGATCTTGTCTGTTGTTGATTGAGTTCAAGGCTGAAACTCCTTCTGCTGACTCTGGGCAATGTGAATTCTTTCTTTGTGACTATGTCGCTGTTCTCAGAATGCTTTTAATTGTTGTTTTCAGTCCTGAATTGTTTTAATCCTTAAATGTTTCCACTTCTGAGTTGTTTTCCCTCTGGAACCTTTGAACTATTTTACTCCTAACTTATTTTCCTTAAATTGCCACTACTCTTTTGGAGAACTCTCACTCCTATTCTTAGAATACCTAGGGTCCTGCCCCTCCAGTGTGAGCACTGCTTAGGAGTCCAAGAGACTCCTCTGAACTCTGACACACTAGGGCTGGCCATTCCACACTGCACAAATCTGTTGCTCTTTAAGGAGGATCTTGGTGTGAGCATTGCCCGGGGTCCCTGAGGCCCTTGGAAACTTTGACACATTAGGATACCCTCTCTCGGACACTATGGGATATGGTATTTTGGACTGTTTGAAGGCCTGGTTTTTTCCAGGTTTACTTTGGGCCTATCCCGGCTCCCTATAGTATAGTATCATTTATTTCTGTAATTCATTTATGATTGGTTAATAATAATAATTTCCTTGTAAACAGATATTGGGATATTAGTAAAACTGGGAGGGATTCTTATATATATTTTGTTGGGAACGGGTAGATACCATGCCTATAGGGTTTAATCAGTTCCTACTCTTAGAAACCATGCCTATAAGTTATTGTGACCTTTGTCTGATTATGTGCATTTAGATACCATGCCTATAGGTGCTAAAATCAATCCTGCATTTTAGATACCATGCCTATATGTTTTAAATCAATTTCTGCACTTAATATTCATGCTAATTGGATTTCAGCATATTTAGCACTTAGAAACCATGCCTATAGGGTTTAATATCAATCTTGCATTCTAGACACCATGCCTGTAAATTTAAAATCAGTCTTTGCATGCCAACAAGATTTAAATTAGTTTTCTGCATGCAAATAAGGTTTTAAAACTAATTGCTGCATTTGGATGCGATGCCTATAATATTTTAAAACCAATTTCTGCATTTAGCTACCATTGTCTATAAGTTTAAAATTAGTCTCTACACCTAGACAGCATGCCTATAGGATCTAATGAACCAAACTGCCTGCTTAAAATTGTTTACTGGTTTATTGTACTTCTGATTAATGACTAGATATCATGTTCATAGGACATCACTGATACACGCCTAGGCAAGCCTATAGGGCGACTAAAATCCTGCAAACTATAAATCTGTGCTTTTGTTATTTGTGAATTGTCCAGATTCAGCAAGCCCTAAAATAAGTAGGCAAACTGATTAGGTCTCTATTGCTTCGCTTTAACACAATGCTACATATATTCTATTTGTCATGCTCACCTAGATATCCTACTCTAGGACCCTTTCAAATATCTAAAATCTTGCTATTTGAGACGTGCTATTGTCTGCTTGTGTGAGGAGGTAAAAGTGAACCTTTAATTGCCCCTTTATGAGAATGTCCTATTTGTTTTTTCTTGTCGCTTAGATTTTCTCCTTTTAAACACCTTAGGAGAGTCTAGAACTGCCTTAATTAGAGGTCCTAAACATCTCCAGAGCCATAAGAAAGGGACGGGTAATGCACGCATAGACTACGTTTAATTAGAATCGCTTATGTAGCCACTAAGGGGAGGGTAATTGGGTAATAAAGGATATGATGACCTGTGCGCTAATGCTATGTGTAGCACCCCAACTTGGGGACGATTACCAAGCATTGTACATAAGTGATCCTATAGGCTAAAAACCTAGGACCCCTCTATACTCCTTGTTTTAAATATAACATCAATTTGTCTAATTTGCTTTATCTGTCTAATTCACATAATTTGAGTTCAGCCGGGACCTACCGTTGTGGACCGCGAGGGGTGCCTAACACCTTCACCTCAAGGTTATTTCGAGCCCTTACCCAATCTCTGGTAATGCAAACCGGTTTTATGAGTTACTTGCTTTAGGTGCCCTAACGCACCTTAAATCCGTTAGGTGGCGACTCTTCAAATTCCATACCCGATTCCCAAAAGGAAATTAGTTGTTCCCTATGAATGTCGAAACTCGGACTCCGCGAGGAAGAAGGGGGCCCGACAGCGGTTGCACATATTTTTTTCCGCGGCCGCACAATTTTTCTTCAAACCATAAAATTTTGAATGCGGTCCGCACTTTTCATGCATTACATTTTTCCCTAACTCAACATCTGTGGACCGCACAATTTTGTGTGTGACCGCACAATTTGAAATCACACAGCACTGACTTTATGTTTTGCAATTTGTACACAATTTAGACACGGTATTTGCAAATAGACATGATTAATGATCTACCTAGTCCCCAATGAACACATATGATATTACCCACATGATTTTAAGCACACATGAATAACATTTTACATTTTAGGCTGAAAAATAACTATACTGCTGAAGAACAAAAACTAAGAAAAATTGAAAAATCGGAAAATGCATTGAACATACCAGTGATGAAGGATGTAGGTAGGTATCTACACTAATGAAATGAATGAGGAGTGTGAACTAATTTGTCATGTACTGTGCTTGCTTAGGTTTCCAGAATTCAGAGTGTGTAAAGTTGTGAATAGTGCACTGAGGTTCTATTTATAGGTTGACCAAGTCGGTCAAAAGTTAAGCTGAGTGCGGCCGCACAATGTTGAGTGCGGTCTGCACTCTTTACTTGGACCTTGATGAAGCTCTACGGTCCGCACAAAAGTGAGTGCGGCTGCATAAATTTTTGCAGACCGCACAATTTCAAGTGCGGCCACAGAATGGCTATGTTTTCTGTCAAACCAACTTTAGAGAAGCTGCATTTTTGGGCCTCTAGTTGTGCGGCCGCACAATGAATTGTGCGGCCATAGATTCCTCTCTGCTGTAGCATACAAAATTGTGCGGTCCGCACAATTAATGTGCAGTCCGCAATTTTTCAACACAGCTATTTTTCTGGGCACAGTCCCTACAAAGCACACTCATTCCTGCATACACTTCAAAACTAGTTAGCAAAAAATAAAACCTATCTAAAGAAGAAGAAAAAGACACATGGGTTGCCTCCCAAGAAGCGCTTGATTTAACATCACGGCACGATGCAGATTACCAATCATTTGAAATGAAGAATTGCCACCACGTGGCCATCATCAACTTTTCTAAGGTAGTGCTTCACCCGATGCCCATTGACCCTAAACACTTCATCATTCTTATTTTTCAAGTCCAACGCTCCAAATGGTGTCACACCAACAACTACAAACGGGCCACTCCATTTTGACTTCCATTTTCTCGGAAACATCCATAACCGGGAATTGAACAATAGCACAAGATCACCTTTATGAAACTCCTTATTTCGAATGTACTTGTCATGGAGGTACTTCATCTTCTCCTTGTATAAGGATGAACTTGAATATGCATGGTACCGGAACTCATCTAGCTCATTCAATTGTCTCACCCTTAAGTTGGCGGCAACATCCCATTCAAGATTAAGCTTCTTCAATGCCCACATGGCCTTATGCTCGAGTTCCACCGGAAGATGACAAGCTTTCCCGAACACCAACCGGTATGGAGACATCCCAATCGGTGTTTTGTAAGCCATCCTATAAGCCTTTAAAGCATCATCAAGTTTTCTTGACCAATCCATCCGGTTGGCATTCACTGTCTTTGACAAAATACTCTTGTTCTCCCTGTTGGAGACTTCCACTTGACCACTTGCTTAAGGGTGATAAGGGGGTCGAGATTTTTTGACTGACACCATACTTGGTGAGTAAGGTATCAAAAGCCTTGTTGCAAAAGTGCGAACCCCCATCACTTATGATAGCCCTTGGAGTACCAAATCTTGTAAAAATGTTCTTCTTCAAAAATGCCACCACACTCCTTGCTTCATTGTTGGGTAAAGCAACGGCTTCAACCTATTTAGACACATAATCAACCGCGACTAGAATGTAGGTGATTCCACAAGAGCTCACAAACGGACCTATGAAATCAGTACCCCACACATCGAAAATGTCAATCTCCAAGATGGTGGTGAGGGGAATCTCATTCTTCTTAGAAATCCCACCGGCCCTTTGACATTCATCACAACGCTTGACAAGCTCACTAGCATCCTTGTAAAGAGTAGGCCAATAGAATCCACAACTCAATAATTTTGTCGCCGTTCTAGCTCCACCATGATGACCACCATATGGTGAAGAGTGGCAAGCCTCAAGAATTTCCACTTGTTCCTCCTCCAGTACACATCTTTGAATCACACCATCGGTAAAAATCCAAAAGAGGTACGGTTCATCCCAATAATAGTCGAGGAAATCCCGTTTGAGCTTCTTCCTTTGGTTTGAAGAGAAATCATTCGGTAAAATGCCACTCACAAGATAATTAGCTAAATCTATGAACCATGGCATCTCGGTCATTGAAATTGCTAGAAGCTGCTCGTCAGGGAAGGAATCATTGATCTCAAGGCCGTCATGTGGCCTCCTCTCCTCCTCCAATCGAGACAAGTAGTCCGCCACTTGATTTTCACTACCCTTGCGGTGTTGGACCTCTAGATCGAACTCTTGTAAAAAAAGCACCCACCACATTAACCTCGCCTTTGAATACTTCTTTCTCATTAAATACTGAAGTGTCGCATGATCGGTGTGGACAATCACCTTTGTACCCATCAAGTATGGGCGGAACTTCTACATAGCAAAAGACAATAGCAAGGAGCTCTTTTCAGTCACCGTGTAATTGGCTTGGGCATCTTTCATGGTCTTACTAGCATAGTAGACCGGATGGAAGATTTTGTTGATTCTTTGCCCCAAAACTGCTCCAACTGCCACTTTACTTGTGTCACACATGAACTCAAAAGGCAATCTCCAATCCGGTGTGGTGATAATAGGAGTAGTTGTCAATATGAACTTGAGCAATTCAAATGCCTTCATGCAATCCTCATTGAAATGGAATTTGGCATCCTTCTCCAAAAGTTTACACAAAGGGTTCACTACTTTGGAAAAATTCTTGATGAAACGGCGATATAACCCCGCATTACCCAAGAAACTCCTCACTCCCTTCACGGAGGTAGGGGTCGGAAGTTTAGAAATCACTTCTACTTTGGCCTTGTCGACCTTAATACCATTCTTTGAAATTTTATGGCCAAGGACAATTCCCTCCTCGACCATGAAGTGACATTTCTCCCAATGCAATACCAAATTTGTTTCTTCACATCTTGCTAAGACCTTATCCAAATTTTTCAAGCAATCATCAAAAGAATTTCCGACCACAAAAAAGTCATCCATGAAGACCTCAAGAAAATCCTCCGCCATATCGGTGAAAATAGCTATCATACACCGTTAAACGGTCACCGGTGCATTGCATAACCCAAATGGAATCCGCAAGAATGCAAAAGTACCATAGGGACATGTGAAAGTAGTCTTTTCTTGATCCTCCGGAGCAATAAGAATTTGATTGTAGCCGGAATACCCATCGAGAAAGCAATAGAAAGCACGACCGACCAACCTATCAAGCATTTGATCAAGGAAGGGAAGTGGGAAATGATATTTCCTTGTGACTTTATTGAGCTTGCGGTACTCCATACACACTCTCCACCTGGTCACCGTTCTTGTAGGAATCAACTCGTTCTTGTCATTGGTAACAACAGTCATGCCCCCCCTTTTTTCGGGACGCATTGCACCAGAG
>NW_017685614.1:5761-6707 GCF_001879085.1 Nicotiana attenuata | reverse complement strand
GGCCGCACAGAAACAGCAGATCAAAAGGTATTACAATCGCAGAGCCAATCTTCGACACGTTTAAAATCGGGGATTTAGTCTGAGAAAGGTCACCCTCAATTCTCGAGACCCAAACGAGTAAAAATTGGCCTGAGGTGGAGGGACCGTATCACGTCCTCGATATCGTCGAAAAAGGATCTTACAAACTTGGCACGATGGATGGCAAGCAATTACCAAACAATTGGAACGTATCACTCCTCAAACGATATTACTATTAAGGTATGACATTCTCTATTTTCGTTTTTATTTTATACTATTCAATTGCAGGTGTTCAATGGAAGACGTCGAAGGATTCTTCATCACAAAGTCCTTAGGTCTAAAAGCACGCGTTGCACTCTTTTTTCCTTAGACCGGTTTTTTTCCCAACTGAGTTTTTCCGGCGAGGTTTTTAGTGAGGCGACCATTGCTCGTGCTAACTTAGAGCAATTCAATAGTATCCGAGGCTCCTTTACAATCAACCTCGAATACTGGGGGGCATCACCCTCGGATGTCTAATTCGTTATAAGGAAGATACTTCGTGTCAATTGGGTCTCGATAGATAAAATTTTGTAATTGCAGCAAGATGAGGGGAGCTGGGGGAAAAGACGAGCTGTTAATGGCTTACTTTAGTCAAAGCTTAAGTGGAGCAGCATTAGAATGGTATACACGGCAAGATCATGCTTGGTGGTACACATGGGACGACCTGGCTCAAGCATTTGCATGTCACTTTCAATACAATCTCGAAATTGTCCCGGACCGCCTATCACTGACTAAAATTGAGAAGAAGCCCGGAGAAAGCTTTAGAGAGTATGGTTTTCGGTGGAAAGAGCAGGCAGCAAGAGTCGATCCTCCAATGAAAGAGAACGAGATGGTTGATTATTTCCTTTCAGGCTTTGGAGCCAACCCTATTATGGTCATCTGTGTCGTG
>NW_017685614.1:0-3375 GCF_001879085.1 Nicotiana attenuata | reverse complement strand
AATTAAAACAATGGGAAGCCCGACGGGGATTAGCTTTCATGGTAGCCTTTCTGGGAGTGGTGGTTTGTCCGAGGAAAGACGGTCACATAGACCTTGGCCTGGTAGGGATGCTAGATGTTGCCACGAAAAAGCCTATTAGCACGGTGGTTCCCCTGATTGTAGCAGAAGTATACCGAGCTTTGACCAAATGTCGGGAAGGGGAGAAATTCTTTCAAGGCTGCAATTTGCTCTTACAATTGTGGATACAGGAACACCTTTGTCACCGCACCGGCTATATGAACTACGGTTTGACTGGATTGAGTTGTATTGCAGAATTTGAGACCCGGGTGACAGGTATTGAATTCCCTGAGGGCACTGAGGTTTGGTCGTCATGCTTAAGATCCTTGAGCGCAGACAAAGTTGAATGGGCTTATGGATGGCTCCCTGCTACTGAAGCTGTATACACCTCAGCGGAGGTCCCTTATATTCTTTTGATGGGTATTCGAAGCATACAGCCTTATGCTCCTTACCGAGTTCTGCGGCAATTTGGAAGATTCCAGACAGTGCACAACGATGAAGACCTGAGTGAGCAAGTCGTCGAGTTAGGCCCGAAAGCTGCATTCCCCTGAAGGCAGAATTCGAAAGATCTGGAACGAGTGCAGGTACCTTGAACCCAAGACTATAGTACAGGACCGAGCCAGAGGTGAGGTGGATCCCAAATACTTGGTCTGGTTTGGTAAGAGATTCCAGATTCCCGAGAGACCCGCCAAAAGGCCACATGTGCAACAATTCACTAACGAGGCTCAGGCGCAGTGGGATTGGTTAGCTAAGGAAAAAGAGTATAGGGCCCGAATAGGAGCACTGGAAAAACAGGTTCAGGAACTCCGGTTTGAAAACACTCTGCAAGCCGCAGCCGACGAAGGTGATAAGAAGAAACTGGCCCAGGAGAATGAAGCTCTCAAAGCCCAAATTCAGCAAATGAAAATAGACCAGGAATCGGGAAAGGGTCTATTCGACGAAAGATTGATAAAGGGTTTGAAGAAACAAGTTCTGGATTGTCAGGAGGAATTAGAAAAATCCGAGGGAAGTGTGGTAAAGATTCGGGCACAATGGGCAAAGAAGACCGAGGAAAGGGCCCAGTTTGTACAACAAATGAAGAAGAACTATGAGGGAACCATTGCTAACATGAAAAGAAAAATGAATACTCTTGAAGAAAAGGCCGCTCGGCAGGACAAAGAATTTCGGGCCGAGAGGGAACAGTGTTATGTGTTAATCGCTGAGATGGAAAAGGAAATAAAATTGTTACAAGACCTTCACTTCCAGGATTCTCAAGTACTAGAGGCTCGTACCCAACAGATAAGTCGGATGCTCCAAGAAAAGGGCCAAATCAGGGAACGAATCAGAAACATTGCCAATTACATTGTCATGAAGTGCCAAGCTGGTGAGCGGATGGGTCGTACCGCGTTCTTTGCTTCCGTGATGATATTCGTCCGCCAGGTCATGAATGATTTGGATCAGTTGCAAAAGGGTCTCGCACGCAGGCCCGCGGCGATGCCGAATGATGCCCCGTGGGCCCCAGGATTTGAAGCTTTGATGTATTCCTAGATAATCGAGTCTGTATTTCTGCTTTTGAGTCTGTTTTTGTAACTTCCCTTTTTGAGAAAAAGAAAAACAAATAGTCTGGTAGCTTTTGTAATTGTAGTTGTTATTAATGAAAACTTGAAATTCCCGAAAACTTGTTTCTTTATTTCTTGCATTTATTTGCAAGAACTATGCTTGGTCTGATTCACGCGGGGTCGTGATACGTAGGCAATCTCCATAGGATTCGACCGTAACAATAATAAGACGTGGAAGAAACAAGAAAGGAAAGGAAAACAAAAGAGGAAAAGAAAACAAGGATAAAAAGAGGGCAAGAAAAGGAAAGATAAGAGTGGAAAAATAATTTTGAGGGAAAAGCAGTTGGGAACAAGGAAAACCAAGGAGAGAAGGAAAAGAAAAGAGAAGAGAAAGTTTACAATTGGCAAGCCGGGATGATGCATGCAACCCATGCAAAGGCATCATAGAAATGGTTAATTGCTTAGGTGCATTCACCCCTCAATGTGCGGTTATCTATCTATTAATGCCCTAACCGCTAACAAAGTTGTTGTTGATGAGTCCAGGCAAGTGGTTAAGTTGACTGGCATTCTGGCAACCCATCCCTACAATACCCGCTCTAAGGACAAGTCAAACATGGTCAATCAGGAGTTAGAAGCAAGCATTGTCGACCCATCTAGGGAGGAAGAAGTAGTGGACGTTAATGCAATGAAGGAGGAGATGTATAAACTGAAGCAACAAATGGCCGAGATGTACCAGGCCTGGTCAAAGGGACATCCACCACCAGCCTATCCCGCTAACCCCACCTACCTCCCACCACTAGCTCAGCCTCAAGATCCTCCCACAGTGAACTCATCTCCAGCTTTCCCTACTTACCAGCAGTACTATGGAACCACCTCTCAAACACCACCACCTCCACCACCCAAACAAATCCCATGTCCTCCACCACCAATCACCCCTGTGTTCGTGGCTCCCCCACCTGCCACGCTACACAGGTCTTCTAGCGAACCTTTGTTCCAAACCCATGATAACCAGTATTACCCGCCCGAAGCCACCTTCAAACCGCCTGAACCATGCCCTTACACTCCCCGCCTTGATCTCTCAGCTGAGGAAGAAAAGCTTCCCAAAAACCCCGAACAAGAGGAGATCATCCGGAAGGTCAAGAGCCTAGAACAGTCGTTCCGAAATATGCAAGGACTCGGAGGACAAGTGAGTGTAGCCTACAAGGACCTATGCCTGTTTCCTGACGTCCAGTTGCCAGCAGGATTCAAGTTACCCAAGTTTGACTTATATGATGGCCATGGTGATCCGGTGGCCCACTTAAGGGGATTCTGTAGCAAGATGAGAGGCGCTGGAGGAAGGGACGAGTTATTGATGGCTTACTTTAGTCAAAGTCTAAGTGGAGCAGCGTTGGAGTGGTACACACGACAGGACCATGCCCGATGGTACACCTGGGACGACCTGGCTCAAGCATTTGCATGTCACTTTCAGTACAATCTCGAAATTGTCCCGGACCGTCTATCACTGACTAAAATTGAGAAGAAGCCCGGAGAAAGCTTTAGAGAGTATGGTTTTCGGTGGAGAGAGCAGGCAGCAAGAGTCGATCCTCCAATGAAAGAGAATGAGATGGTTGATTATTTCCTTCAGGCTTTGGAGCCAACCTATTATGGTCATCTGGTGTCTGCATTGGGGAAAACTTTCAATGAGGTCGTGAAAATGGGAAGTATGGTGGAAGAGGGTCTCAAGTCTAACAAGATTATGAGCTATTCAGCAATCAAAGCAACTACTCAGGCTATTTAGAGC
>NW_017685613.1:0-6707 GCF_001879085.1 Nicotiana attenuata | reverse complement strand
CGGGCTAAGAATGTTCAGATTTGGGTGATGGAGTACAAGGCTTGGATTTGTGAGTGTGGTGGAATTTTCATCTGTGATGAGGTGCCCTTGTCCTTGTTGAATGTACTAAGTTCGCTGGTGTTATGACCTTCTACAATTCGCCCTGGGGGCAAGATATTGTAAAATAGTATTGGAGAAACGGCTGTCAGAGATCGCGGGGTACGGTGGTTCAGGATTGAATGTGTATTTCTAATGCGACGGCTCAAGAAAGATGATCTTCGGAAAGATTTAAAAGTTAGTAGCGGTCTATCGATTTAAGCGCTACTGAATTAGGTTTTGATTTAAGGCATCAGCTGAGCAACCAAGGATGAGGAAGGACATGTGGGAAGTGTTATGCGGTGGTTAAATTTTTAGAAGGCCAGGTGTAAGAAACGGAAGTTGAATAGTTTCTTAAATAAGAGGGTTTGGCTAAAGTAGGAGAGTGGTAGAGCAGCACGAGGATTCAGTGGCAGGATAACTACACCCTTGAGGAAAGTTGGAGTGATTTGGGGAAATTTTAGTGGACGGTGATTGGTTCTACGAGCTTAATTCGAAATATTGGCTAGCATCACGGCGGGAGAGTGGATATGACGGAAAGTAGCTGCTTGATATGAAGAAGGATACAACATAACTTTGAATTGGAAGATATTTTTGCACATTTAGTTAATGTCCCTAAGAAGTGAACGGACTAGTACAATTGGTGGATGAGCACAGGCTCATGATGGGTTTTGAACGACGTAGTGATGGTGCCTCGTGCAGCGGCGTTGAAAGATGTTGGCGTGTAATCTCCACAGGTAGGTTATCTCCTGTAAGCAGATCAGTGGTCGTGTGGTTGGCGAAGCTTCTGCGAAGAATCCTACTGGCTATCCGGTAAGAAGGCCGAAAATGTGAATGTGGTTGATGATTCAGAGTATTCATAAATGGTTTACAGAAAGATTTCGAGGAGCTTGGAGGGTTGGTTGTGCTAGATCATGCCAACACTGAAGAAAGAATCTTGTGGGATTCCAGAGTTGCATAATGGTGGCTTCAAGCTAAGTGAGAGAGTCCCACCGCCTACGATTGGGATGTATGATTATCTTCTTATGAGGTTTCGGGTTATCGGCGTATTGGTAAGTTGTTTCGGCTAAGGGAAGAGAACATCAGCAGTAATTTGAGCAAAGGAATTGAAGAATGTGTTCTATAATTGGCATTATCGATTCACGTTCAGGCTTTGGGAAGACTCAGGAATTATGCTTCGCGTAGAAGTGAGTTGCAAGGAAGCTGATTCGGCTGGGTGCTTCTTTTAGAGGGTGGTCATGGGCTAGCGGATCCTTGCAATCGATTATATTCGGGATCATGTCAGAGTGGGTGACTCTCAATAACGGTTGTAGTGAATTCAAAGGTTAAAATGCGGTGCCTAAGGATCCAAGCCCGCGATATGTTTAAGGATCGAGCTTGTGAAGCAGCTTATGATAAGAGGCAGAATGTTCTATGATGTTTTGACTTGCAGTGTAGCATAGGAAGGAAAGTGAGAGAAGGACTTCGGATTCGTAAAGGAAGTACCAGAATGGATGTACCAGTCGAGATGCGAATATGCGAACAAGGAAGGTATGAGATGGTTCGTGGGATTTGAGACAACATGGTCTCGTGTTACAAGGCCACTCGGGATGAGTGCGGGTTGAGTGTGTTATGTGTTGAAGGAAGATACTATTATTTTATGGCAATTAAGGATAAATTTGAAGAGGTTGGATTGGTTAGCCATAGTTGAATTGGCATATTGGTGGCAGTGATCAGTTCCTTCAGTGTTATTAATGTGTGCAAGGGATTTGTGACGGTACGTGTGAGGCTTGTCGATCGCCATAATTGATTTTATTCGTAAGTATTCTAGTATTATAGCCTGTTATGTGTAGGCGGATCCCGGAAGGGCTATGGTGGCTTAGACCACTACATGAAGGTTGCATATTCTACAGTCATGAAGATAGTGTGTTGCCATAGTTCTCTCATAATGAGTTAAGTAAAAAGTATTTATATGATGAAGTGTTTACCTTATTAGTGATTCAGGAGTTATGATAAAACTCTGGCAGTATCGTATATTGGCATGTTAGGTGCAGTGAGTAGTATGAAATTTGAAAGTGAGGATCAAGGTTGCGACTTGGTGTTGACAAGGATGTCACGAGCTCGGACGAGCATGAAAGGGATTTGAATGTTTAGAGTAAGCTGGCATTGTCTTCAGCGTCACCTGAGATCGGTGTTTTATGAAAGAGGCTTTGCATCCTGATTATGGATTCTTAATCGCTTTTCAACGTTAGTGCGGCCAGTGGTATGGATGTGCAGACTTGTTATCTGTTACGGAGGGTCGTGGGAGCGTGTCCCACGGGAAGATTGTATAAGTGTGGCATGTAGTCACTTGATTGATTGAAGAATGAAACCAAGTATGAAGATTGTGGTGATATTGTTAATTTGAGAATTTATGCCTGGAGGGCACTCGATTTATTGGGTTGTGGACTGTGGAGGATTACTTCGGTTATGATGGCTGTTCTTGTGTGTTATGGGAAAAAGGGGTTATTATGGACCCAGAAAAGATTATTGGCCAAGTTCGGTACGATCAGAATCGGCTTGAGGTCTGTGGATGGATTTAAATATGAATATGGGCTCTATATGAGGCCGAATGTGTTTATTCAGCGTTGCTCTCCTTATGGATGAGTATTCGGACGTTGGATGTTATTCGTCGTCGGCTATCTCATGTAATGCTATATTGTGCCGTGTGAGTTGTGAAACGGCTTGGTAAATTTCTTATGTGTTGAGGTTCCGCGTAGCGATGGTGTTATGTGAACAGGATGGCTCTTTAGTTTCTGAACATTTATCGCACCTCAGTTGTGCTTGAGTTTGTTAGCTTATGGCGCTATATGTCCCCTCAGGGATGGTATTATGCACTTAGTGTGCTCGTGACCGATATTCGGTATTGTGTTGTAATGAGCAATTTAGCTCGATGTGTACCTCCTTATGTGAATTTTATGTGTGGATCGGGTGGAATGCCGCCATGAGTATGTTGTTTGGATCGGGTTGCACACCGCAACAGTGTGATGATAATTACAGTCCCTTATATTCTATTCTATGTGTTTTGTGTCCCATTTTTTTTGAGGTAAGTCCATATTAGTTGCGTGATGTGAGTAGTCCCTTCTAGAGTTCATTTTCCTTATGTATCACGTTCGAGTGGGTAGCCTATTGGCACATTGTGGCGTCATATGAGACTTTTGGTCATGTTTGGGGTGGCTTGTTGCCTGAGCAGTTTGTACTGGGTGAGACAAGGTTATTGGATCTAGGATCAATGCAATCGGATTGTATAAAGTATATTAAAGAGCAAAGATCATTATTTGGTTCAGAATGGGGTAATGTTCTTGTCAGGAGTGTAGCCTCATTGATTTGTTGACTTGACAGTGGCTATGGATTTCTACACGTCTCTTCTGTCGTGGCGGTGTTGCGAGAGTTAGAACAAGACTTATATATATATCTCATGAGGTGCGTTGTGAGCATCAGATTCGGGAAATGTTGGTTATTATGATCAGAGAATGTTATTATGGTCCTGTGAATGATGTGGTGCATGGTGAGAATTCAGCAAAGGTATGCAGTCATGTTCTGGTACCTCGTGTAGTGATAGCTACGCTGTTCATATGTTGGAAGCAGGCCTGGCGGAGAACTCCGGATGTTGGAATTGGGTTCTAAGCTTATTTATTTGAATAAAAGAGAATATCTTCAGATTTGATCGAGTTAATGTGCTCAACTGAGCTGTGGTAGCACGGGTAGGTGCTCAAGGTGTTAAATAGTGATTTCGGACAACTCCGGTGCAGTCCTCAACACGTTCGAGGATGAACGTATGTTTAAGTGGGAGAGAATGTAACGACCCAACCGGTCGTTTTGAGCTCTAGCGCGTTGTTCAGCGGTTTGAAGCCCCGAGTAGCTTCACTTCAGATATTATGACTTGTACGCGTGGTCAAAATTGAATTTCGGGAAGTTCGCAGTTGATTTGGAGAGAGAATTCTCATTTCAGAAGCTTTAAGTTGAAAGAATTGACTAAGATTAGATTTTTGAGTAAACGACCTCGGAACCGGGATTCGAAGGTTCCAGCAGGTTCATATGATGATTTCGGACTTGGGCGTATGTCCGGATCGGGTTTTGGAAGACCCGGAAATGTTTTGGCACCTATTGTGGAAGTTAGCATTTTTGGAAGAATTTCATAAGTTTGGGTTGAAGTGCCTCTCAGTGTTATCAATGTCCGTTTGGGATTCCGAATCCGGGAATAGCTCCGTACGGTGATTCTGATGTTGGGAGCGCGATCGGAAGTGATTCGGAGGTCCGTGGGTCTTTCTGGAGCCATTTGGCTAAAGATAGAAATTTGAATGTTTTTGAGAAGTTTGACCAAGAGTTGACTTTTTGATATCGGGGTCGGATTCCGTTTCCGGAAGTTGGAGTAGGTCCATAGTATTGAATATGACTTGTGTGCAAAATTTGAGGTCAATCGGACGTGATTTGATAGGTTTAAACATTGAAAGTAGAAGTTTGAAATCTTAAAGTTCAATAATCTAATTGGAGTGCGATTTATGGTTTTAGCGTTGTTTGGCGTGATTTGAGACTTCGAGCAGGTCCGTATTATGTTATGGAACTGAGTGGTGTGATTGGACGGGGTCCCGGGGGCCTCGAGTGAGTTTCGGACGTGCGGGAGGGGTTGGAACACACCAGATTTTCTGGTGCTTTTGGCAGCAGTTGCAGGTCTCGCAAATGCGAGAAATAGTTCGCATTTGCGAACCTCACATTTGCGAGTGAGGCTTCACATTTTCGAAGGAGCCTGGCCTGAGGCAGAGTTCGCATTTGTGATAATTTGGTCGTATTTGCGAACTCAGCAAGGTTCGCATTTGCGAGCTCTTGGTCGCATTTGCGACCTAGGCAGTAGGAGCTCAGGGTTCGCATTTGCGATATATTGGTCGCATTTGCAACCTTGGAAGGGGAGGCCCATCTTCGCAATTGCGATGGTTTGGTCGCATTTGCGACCATTGCAATTGCGAACCAGGTGTCGCAAATGCGACATCTGAGGCCTGTGCACAACTATTAATTTCGAGACTTAGACCATTTAGCTCATTTCCTTTCATCTCTTGGGCGATTTTGGAGCTTTTGGAAGAGGGTTTTCAACCTAGCACTTTGAGGTAAGTAATTTCTACACAACATGAGTTAAATACATAGATTATGGGTAGATTAACATGTAAAAATTAGGAAAAATCAAGGGGTTTAGATGAAAAACCTAGAGTTTGATAAAAACAAGATGTAACCACGAAATTTGTTAGGGAATGGAGTAGAAATCATATATTCTTGATCCTTAGGTTATGGGTAACAACTTCCTTCAAAAATTTCCGGAATCCGGGCATGTGGGCCCGGGGATGAATATTAGGAACCTTGCATTTAGGGTTGGGAAATTGGTTTAATAATTAGGATATGAACTTTTGAGCATGTATTGACTAGTTCTTACCCCATTTGAATAGTATTGGATCGTTCGACTCCAATTTGGAGGTTTGAGCGCGTTCTTGAATTGGGATATAGGCTTCGGAGCAAGGTGAGTCTCCTTTCTAACCTTGTAGGAGGGAATTGTCCCCATAGGTGAGTTAATCAGTTATGTGCTCCTATTTGTGAGGGCTACGTACGCACGAGGTGACGAGAGTCCGTGCGTAGCTACTATTATGCTTATGTACGGATAGTTTAGGACCCAAAAGCATGCTTAGTTGTAATAAATCCAACCTTGTTGACAAATTTCAAAAAAATGCTTAAATCATATCGAAGTGGCAAATGATTTTCTAAAAGAGTTAAATTTTATTATTTACACCTCCTTGAATAATTATTTCCTTAACGAATGTCTTGATTGACTGTTTGAATATGTGATTCTATGTGGACCTGCGTCGCACGTATGTTCGCGAGCAGGGTGATTGTTTACTTATATTTAACCGCGTCACATGTATGATTCGCGAGCGGGGTAATAGATGCATCTACGGTTCGCGCCATTCGACCCTCTGGCAGTGCACAGTTTAAATATTGTTGGACCAGGCCGTACGTCCTCGGCATGATTTGCGCATGCTTGTATTGCTTGCCTTGAAATTTATTGAAATGATATTGTTCTTCTCGGTTTGAGAACAAATGTATAAATGATAAAAAAAAAGGAATATGAGAATTTCCTATAAAAGAAAGAATTGTTTACTTGCTTCACTTTATTGAATTACAATCATGCTTATATAAATCCTCAATTTGTTACATTATTGATTTATCATTATTGGACCATTAGTAAGTGTCGAAGTCGACCTCTCGTCTCTACTTCTTCGAGATTAGGCGGGATACTTACTGAGTACACGTTGTTTTCGTACTCATGCTACACTTGCTGTGCATTTTGTTGCATAGGTACATGTATTTCTAGCAGCCTACTTGGAGTAGCACCATGGATGATACGGAGACTAGGCGAGCTGCATTTCTCGAGGCGACCCGCAGCCAGTGTAGTCTCTTTCAGCGTATGGTATTTACTACTGTCTAATTTGTATTCCGGACAGTGATTGTACTTTATTCGATTCCCTTAGTAATTGCTCATGCACTTGTGACACCGGGTTCTGGGATGATTATGGGGTATTTTATATTGACTTCTTGACATTTATATTTAATTTGAAATGAGTATCTTTTAC
>NW_017685612.1:5060-6707 GCF_001879085.1 Nicotiana attenuata | reverse complement strand
CTACACTAAGGAACGTGACGAAGATGAAGAAAGTGTAGGTTCTTCGTATCATGTCACTGTACAAGGCGAGAATGGTGTTTCGTCTTCGATGGAAGATAATGCGGAATTGGAGGATGTTTCGCCGTGTTATCACATATCCTCCAATGATGGAGACCCTCAAGAAGATGAAGATGCGAAAGATGCTCCACCTGAACTTGAAGAAGGAGTGAAGACGACAGTTGATGCCTTAAAAGAAGTTAACCTTGGCACCGATGAAGAACCAAGACCCACCTACCTAAGTTTTTTACTAGAAGCTGATGAAGAGAGCACTTATATTGAGTTACTCAAAGAGTTCAGCGATGTCTTTGCTTGGAGTTACAAAGAGATGCCTGGCTTGGACCCGAAAGTAGCAGTCCATCACCTTGCAGTCAAAAATGGTGCTCGCCCGGTTAAACAAGCTCAAAGGCGTTTTAGGCCAGACTTGGTTCCCCTGATTGAAACTGAAGTTAACAAGTTCATTGAAGCTGGATTTATTCGGGAAGTTAAATATCCAACATGGGTTTCAAGTATTGTCCCTGTAAGGAAGAAGAATAGCCAGATTCGAGTATGCGTTGACTTCAGGGACCTCAATAATGTGTGTCCCAAAGATGAATTCCCGCTTCCTATTCCAGAGCTGATGATCGATGCTACTACTGGTTACGAGGCAATGTCTTTCATGGATGGTTCATCGGGCTATAACCAAATTCGCATGGCACCAAAAGATGAAGAGCTTACTGCGTTCCGCACCCTCAAGGGTATTTATTGCTACAAGGTAATGCCTTTTGGCTTGAAGAATGCTGGTGCTACTTACCAAAGGGCTATGCAGAATATTTTCGATGATCTTCTCTACAAGAATGTCGAATGCTATGTTGACGACTTGGTGGTGAAATCAAGAGAGAAGGGCGACCACATGAAAGACTTGAGGATGGTATTTGAATTGCTCCGGAGGTACCAACTTAGGATGAATCCGTTGAAATGTGCCTTTGGAGTTACTTCTGGAAAGTTCCTTGGGTTCATTGTCCGACATCGAGGGATCGAAATTGATCAAGCCAAAGTGGATGCCATTTTGAAAATGCCTGAGCCTCGAGATATCCATGAATTGAAAAGTCTACAAGGAAAGCTAGCATACCTTAGAAGATCCATATCAAACCTGTCTGGGAGGTGCCAACCATTTAGTCACCTCATGAAGAAAGGCGTTCCTTTCAAGTGGGATCAAGCTTGTAGCAATGCCTTCGAAAGTATCAAAACCTACTTGATGAAGCCTCCAGTTTTAGCAGCTCCTATACCAGGAAAGCCATTGATACTATACATTGCGGCGTAGGAAAGGTCTATTGGAGCACTGTTGGCCCAAGAAAATAGTGAGGGGAAAGAAAACTCTCTTTACTACTTGAGCAGGATGATGACACCTAACGAGTTGAATTATTCGCCAATTGAAAAGTTGTGTTTGGCGCTAGTCTTCTCAATTCAAAAGTTGAAACACTACTTTCAAGCTCATGTTGTCCGTCTTGTTTCTAAAGCAAATCCCATCAAGTTCGTGATGTCAAAACCTGTTCTTAGTGATCGACTAGCGAGATGGTACCTCTAATTTCAACAATTCGAGATTTTGTACATCCCTCAAAAGGCTGTAAA
>NW_017685612.1:0-827 GCF_001879085.1 Nicotiana attenuata | reverse complement strand
CAAGCCCAAGAGGCTGACTACTTTCAGAATATGATGTCTGCAATGGGAAAACCGTTTGCCGAGGCCATCAAAATTGGTGAAATGGTCGAGAATGGTCTAAAAATAGGCGCATATTAAGTCAGTCTGCTATAAGGGCTACCTCCCAAGCAAGTTCAAGGCGGGTCTAGAGGTGTAGCAAATTGAAAGAAGAAGGAAGAAGCGGCAGTGGCAACTTGAAGTGTAAGAAAACCCCGTCCACCCAGACCTTACTTCGCTACAAGTACCCCACAACATTACTATCCACATCAAGATGCGAGAGAGTAATCTCTCCAAGAATCGGGCCATGAAAGTAATCCCTCCGATATTTGGGCAGGGATAAGTACCCATCCCCTCACACCCTAAGATTGTCTTCATCATGCATGGATTATCTTGTTGAAAAAGAACATATCTTTCTCGCTTGACCTACAAAAAAGAAAAAAAAGGACAACAAAGAAGAAAAGCACAAAAAAAGAAGAAGAAATTACTTTCGCGTTAATGCTTCCGAGTCCACAAATATAGACTCAAGTGACTTGCAAATAATGTGAATTGATGCTAACAAATACAAGCATATGGTTTTATATAGGCATGGCAGAGACGACTTAAAAGAGTAACTTTCAATGTGGGATCACCTGTTGAGTCGGCTCCAAGAAGTAGTTTCCAACTTGAACTGGAATATAGTAATTAAGCATTTGAATGAAGTTGGATTCTAAATGGAGATTGCACTATTTTTGAGAAACAATTCAAGACCAACGTGACTTGGTCTTGGACTTAAGTCCATGCTAGTAAAAAGCCATGTTTACGTAAATGTT
>NW_017685611.1:0-6708 GCF_001879085.1 Nicotiana attenuata | reverse complement strand
ATTTATTCTGATTTTTCCTTTGCTTTTAGGATCACTTGGAAGAGGAGGGACCGCTGCCAGTCGTTTTTCGTCAATCAGACTCAATTGTTCCAAGCGGGTTTTGACCCATTCATCATCATCAATTTCGGCCTCAGCAATGATCCGGAGGGACGGGATCTCAACCTCTGCGGGTATTACTGCTTCGGTTCCATACACCAAGGAATAAGGAGTCGCTCCTACTGAAGTGCGGATAGTAGTGCGATAACCCAACAATGCAAAAGGTAGTTTTTCATGCCACTGCCTTGACCCTTCGACCATTTTCCGAAGTATTTTCTTGATATTCTTGTTAGCTGCTTCAACTGCCCCATTTGCCTTAGGACGATACGGAGTGGAATTGCGGTGCATGATCTTAAACTGCTGACATGTCTCGGCCATCAAATGACTATTGAGATTTGCACCATTATCTGTGATGATTACTTTCGGGATCCCAAACCGGCATATGATATTTGAATGCACGAAACCGACAACTGCCTTCTTAGTCACAGATTTGAAGGTTTTTGCCTCCACCCATTTAGTGAAATAATCAATAGCTACCAAAATGAATCTATGTCCATTTGATGCTGCTGGCTCAATCGATCCAATAACATCCATTCCCCAGGCAACGAAGGGCCATGGTGCCGACATTGTATGCAATTCCGAGGGCGGAGAATGAATCAAATCTCCATGTATCTGACATTGATGACATTTGCGCACGAAACTGATGCAATCCCGTTCCATGGTAAGCCAATAATACCCTGCTCGGAGGATCTTCTTTGCCAATATGTATCCACTCATATGAGGTCCGCAAACTCCCGCATGTACCTCAGCCATGATAACTGTAGCCTGTCTGGCATCTATGCATCTCAATAACCCAAGATCTGGAGTTCTTTTGTACAACACTCCTCCACTGAAGAAAAATCCGCTTGCCAAGCGTCGAATTGCTCTCTTTTGATCCCCTGTAGCCTGTGTCGGGTATACTCCCATCCGGAGATACTCTTTTATGTCGTGGAACCATGGCTCACCATCAAATTCTTCCTCCACCACGTTACAATAGGCATGTTGATCTCGAACCTGAATATGTAACGGGTCCACATAAGCCTGGTCCGGATGATGCAACATCGATGCCAAGGTGGCCAAAGCGTCAGCAACCTCATTATGCATCCTTGGAATGTGTTTGAAATCTATTGACTGAAACCGTTGACAAAGTTCATGCAAGCACTGCCGGTATGGTATGAGCTTCAAGTCTCGTGTTTCCCACTCTCCCTGAATCTGGTGTACAAGAAGATCCGAGTCACCCATGACCAAGATTTCTTGAACACCCATATCTATAGCCAGTCTCAGTCCCAGGATACAGGCTTCGTACTCAGCCATGTTGTTGGTGCAATAGAAACGGAGTTGAGCAGTGACAGGGTAGTGTTGCCCTGTCTCAGAAATCAGTACAGCTCCTATTCCGACACCCTTGGCATTGGCAGCTCCATCAAAGAACAGTTTCCATCCAGGCTTCTCGACCTGTTCTAATTCTTCAATATGCATTACCTCCTCGTCCGGGAAGTATGTTTTCAAAGGCTCATATTCGTCATCAACGGGATTCTCAGCCAGATGATCAGCCAATGCTTGTGCTTTCATGGCGGTCCGCGTCACGTAGACAATATCAAACTCCGTAAGCAGGATTTGCCATTTCGCCAGCCTCCCTGTGGGCATGGGCTTTTGAAAAATATACTTCAATGGGTCCAACCGAGAGATGAGATAGGTAGTATATGCTGACAAGTAATGTTTCAACTTTTGCGCTACCCAGGTTAAAGCACAACACGTCCTCTCGAGTTGAGTGTATTTTACCTCATATGATGTGAACTTCTTGCTGAGGTAGTAAATCGCCTGCTCTTTCCTTCCTGTGATGTCATGCTGCCCCAGTACACAACCAAACGAATTGTCTAACACAGTCAGGTAAAGGATCAAGGGCCTTCCTGGCTCTGGCGGGACCAACACTGGTGGACTAGCCAAATACTTCTTGATCTTATCAAATGCTGCTTGACATTCGTCCGTCCATCTGACCGCAGCATCTTTCTTTAACAACTTGAAAATGGGTTCACAAGTAGTTGTAAGCTGGGCAATGAACCTGCTGATGTAATTCAACCTGCCAAGTAAACTCATCACATCTTTCTTGTTCCTTGGCGGTGGTAACCCTTGGATGGCTTTGATCTTTGACGGGTCTAATTCGATACCGCGCCGACTTACCACGAATCCCAATAACTTCCCTGATGGAACTCCAAACGCACATTTTGCTGGATTAAGCTTGAGGTTGTACCTGCGGAGTCTCTGGAAGAATTTCCTCAAATCCCTAACATGGTCACATTGTTTCCTCGACTTTATGATCACGTCGTCCACATAGACCTCGATTTCCTGATGTATCATGTCATGGAACATGGTAGTCATTGCCCTCATATACGTTGCCCCTGCGTTCTTCAACCCAAATGGCATGACCCTGTAACAATACGTTCCCCAAGGCGTGATGAATGCCGTCTTTTCCGCATCCTCCTCATCCATCAAAATCTGGTGATAGCCCGCATAACAATCCACGAAGGAACCAATCTCATGTTTGGCACAATTGTCAATCAATATATGGATGTTTGGGAGTGGGAAGTTGTCCTTCGGGCTCGCCTTATTGAGATCACGGTAATCAACACATACTCTGGTCTTCCCATCTTTCTTTGGTACTGGCACCACATTAGCTAACCAGGTAGGATATCGAGTAACCCGTATGACCTTCGCCTCAAACTGCTTAGTAACCTCTTCCTTAATTTTCACACTGATATCTGTTTTGAATTTCCTCAACTTCTGCTTGACAGGGGGGCATTCCGAATAAATGGGCAATTTGTGGACCACCAGATCGGTACTTAAACCCGGCATATCATCATATGACCATGCGAAAACATCTTTGTATTCAAGCAACAATTTAATTATCTCCTCCCTGAGCGGGGCTTCCAAATGGACACTTATTTTTGTTTCCCGAACATTCTCCTGATCCCCTAGATTGATTGCCTCTGTGTCATTCAAGTTAGGTTTGGGTTTTTCCTCAAATTGATTTAATTCTTTACTGATTTCTTCCAAAGCTTCCTCGTCATCGTATTCCCCCTCGCCATCACACTCAATTTCCTGTATTACTATTTCACATTGATTATCAAGACTAGGCCGGAGACTCCTCATGCATGACACATCATTGAAACCAGCATAAAAGGGACTGTACAAGAGAGAAAAGAAAACAAAATAAAGGCTATCAGGAATGAAGAGAGAAGGAAATTGCATTTCATTAAAATTGTAAGATAACAAGGTTTAACTCATCCAAATGGACGGAACATAGAAATCTGAATTACAACCCTGGAAATAATCCAGATTTAATACTCAAAGGAAAATCAAAAACTAACTACCACGACTCCTTCCGAGTTGGAAGAGGAGTAGCTTCCCAGTTATTGAGCTTGGCCTGAGACCCCACGAACTGCACATCAACTTTACTCGGACCTTCGCCTGGTTCCACCATATTCACTTCATCGAACACCCTTTCAAACTTTTCGATCATCTCCTTGTCAGGTTCTATCACCATAGAATTTGGTAGTGCTGTTGCTGGGCGTCGTTTAGTACCAGGCCGGACGAAGGAACGGGAAAGGCGAGGAATAGGTTTTGGGAGGGTCCACACTCTCTTTTTCATCTTTTTGGCTCTCCTTATGTCAGCAGTAGTGGGTTTGAAACCTAGCCCGAAAGTGTCCAGATTTCCGGGAAGAGACACTGGCTGTATGATTCCCTGCAGTGAAGCACCCAACCCCTTTCCGGGCAAGAATCCATTCCTTATCATCTCTGAGGCTACCATAACAGATGCGGCAGCTATCTTGGGCATAGGAACACACTCCCCTTCCGGGATTTTATCAACTGGCACTGTGTCCATGACTTGGTACACCCACGGACCTTTGTCATTTTCAACTTCCTCGAAGGATGTAATAGCATTACAAGAATTGTCCTCTCCATGGACCACGATCTCCTGCCGATCCCATTCAAATTTGACCATTTGATGCAAAGTAGACGGTACTGCCTTTGCGGCATGAATCCAGGGCCGTCCCAATAAAAGATTGTAGGAAACACTGACATCGAGCACTTGAAACTCCATAGTGAATTCCACAGGTCCTATTGTTAGCTCCAACACAATATCTCCCACTGTGTCTTTCCCTCCGCCGTCAAATCCCCGTACACAGATGCTATTTTTATGAATTCTTTCTCTGTCAACTTGCAACTTTTCTAGAGTGGAAAGAGGGCAAATGTTGGCACTAGACCCATTATCAATTAACACCCGAGTCACCACGGAATCTTCACACTTCACTGTGAGGTACAAGGCTCTATTATGTTCAGTTCCTTCCAATGGTAACTCGTCATCAGAAAATGTCACCCTATTCACCTCAAAAATCTTATTTGCAATCTTCTCAAGATGATTCACAGTAATTTTATCTGGCACATGAGCTTCGTTTAGAATCTTCATCAAGGCCCGGCGGTGTTCATCCGAATGGATCAATAAGGACAATAATGAGATCTGTGCCGGGGTTTTCCTCAATTGTTCCACAATCGAATAGTCCTGGGCCTTCATCTTTTTCAGGAACTCTTCAGCTTCTTCTTCAGTAACAGCCCTCTTTGTCGGTGCCGGATTGTCTTTAGCTGCTTTAACCTTTCTCAATTCTTCAGGGGCAAAGCACCTCCCTGATCTAGTCAACCCATGAGTTTCGCACACTTCTTCTTTAATTTCCTTTCCTTGGTACATCACAGTCACCCTGTCATAATTCCACGGGACAGCTTTCTCACTAACCACAGGCAATTGGGTCACCGGTTTAATGATAACTGGCTCTGCTCGAACGCCTTTTACAACCAACACAGGCTCGACAACTGCTCCTGGTATTGTCACCTTAACAGGCCCTGGTTTTATTACCCTCACTGGTTCACTGACTGTCTGGCCCACTGCGACCAAGGCTTTCTTATCAACCAATTCCTCTTTTGCTTTACTTTCGCTTGCTTTAATCATCATCACAGTCTGCGACGGCTTCTTGTATTCTCCCTTCTGCACTATCTCGATCATGTGAGCCTCATGATGAATTGGTAGTGGATTCTGCGTGATATTGGGAGTCTCCGGAGCCTGCACCTCAATTCTCCGTGTATCAATCAGTTCCTGAATGGCAGTTTTCAGATGCCAACACTTCTCTGTATCATGTCCAGGCGCTCCTGAGCAGTACTCACAATTCACTGAATGGTCCAGGTTCCTTGGGGGAGGGTTTGGTAATTTAGGTTCGATCGGGTTCAACATACCCAACTGCCTCAGTCTGTGGTATAGGCTCGTATAAGATTCTCCCAAGGGAGTAAAAGTCTTCTTCTTCTGCGACCTATCATTCTTATATGCAGGATTGGGTTGGAAACTGGTTCCAGCGGCATTTCGGTTGGTTCTTGGGGGTGGGTAAGTGTTTTGGGGAGTGGGTGCGCGCCATTGGGCACGAGTAGGAGGTTGTGGGTATGTCTGGGCATGATGGACAGAGAAATGGGGAGTAGGAGGTGGGTAGTAATGCTGTGGTGGGCCATATGAGGTATGCGGGTAAGCTTGGGGGTGAGGGCGAGGTTGGTGATAATATGGTGACGGACCCCTGGACCAAACCCTTGATTCCACTACTGCCACTTCTTCTTTCTTCTTCTTGCCCAATACTCCTCCGGTGCCGCTTTGAATGGCCTGCGTGGTTGCTTTGAGTGCTGAGTAGCTCATAATTTTGTTGGACTTGAGACCCTCTTCTACCATGCTTCCCATCTTTACAACTTCGTTGAAAGTTTTCCCCACAGCGGACACCAGATGGCCATAGTAAGTTGGCTCTAAAGCCTGAAGGAAATAATCCACCATCTCATTCTCTTTCATCGGGGGATCAACCCTTGCTGCTTGCTCTCTCCAGCGGAAACCATATTCTCTAAAGCTTTCTCCGGGCTTCTTCTCGATTTTGGTCAACGACAGACGGTCCGGGACTATTTCGAGATTGTACTGAAAATGACATGCAAAAGCTTGAGCTAAGTCATCCCAGGTGTACCACCGAGCATGATCTTGTCTAGTGTACCATTCCAACGCCGCTCCACTTAAGCTTTGACTAAAGTTGGCCATTAATAGCTCATCCTTTCCTCCAGCCCCCCTCATCTTGCTGCAGAAACCCCTCAGGTGGGCCACCGGATCGCCGTGGCCGTCATATAAGTCGAACTTGGGTAGTTTGAATCCCACTGGCAATTGGACGTCAGGAAACAAGCACAAGTCCTTGTAGGCCACACTTACTTGACCCCCGAGACCTTGCATGTTTCTGAAGGACTGCTCTAAACTTTTGACCTTTCGTATCATCTCTTCTTGTTCCGGGTTTTTGGGAGGTTTCTCTTCTTCAGCTGAGAGATTAAAATGGGGAGTGTAAGAGTATGGTTCTGGAGGTTTGAAGGTGGGTTCGGGCGGGTAATAATGATTTTCCTGGGTTTGGAACAGAGGTTCACTTGAGGACCTATGTAATGCGGTGGGTGGAGGAGCCACGAATACTGGGGCGATGGGTGGTGGTGGAATTGGCTTGGAGGGCGGCANGTGGTGGTGTCTGAGAAGTGGTTCCGTAATATTGCTGGTGAGTAGGAAGAGCAGGATATGAGTTCGTT
>NW_017685610.1:4058-6708 GCF_001879085.1 Nicotiana attenuata | reverse complement strand
GGCATTCCATTGTTTCCTGTCTGCTGTTCAAGTTCGTTGTTGATTGATTGTGCCATTCTATGAGTTGGTAATTTGAATGTAAGATGGACTCTTTTGCAAAGAACCAGTGTACTGTGATGCGTCAAGAAAGAGTATCAAAGAGCTCACTAATATCCTTAGCCCCACGGTGGGCGCCAAACTGTTTACCCTGGAATCCGGATAACAATTGAATTTATATGGGGTTTTAAGGATCCGTGAACTAAAAGATACAAAAGGTTTGGATTGAGGAAAATAAAAGATAAAGACTCAACAATTGCTGCTAAAGTAAATAATCGCAGAATATAATATTGCTTAGAACAATTGTGCTTGATAGCGTACAAGAATTGAGAGAGATGGTACCGTAGTGTAATGGTTTCCGATCCCCTCTTTATGGGGTCTTCTCCCCTTTTATACATTCTGATTAAGGGTAAAAATAAGGTAGGTAAATTAATTACATCGTGGATCCCTGTAATTACGCCTTAATGGCCTGAAGTGGTTGAGAAAATCACGTTTGGGCGTGATATCCGGCGACGCTTGGTTATCCGTTACGAGTCCGGCTTCCGACCTTGTGTGTTTCTCCATCCGGTGGTGACTCATATCGAGCTCTGCAACGGTCTCGAAATGACTCGACCTCGGTTGTTGACGTGGCCGTCGTTCTGCCTTGCATCCAGGTCGGGTCCGATGGCCCCGACTTGCCCCGGACCGGACCCAACCCGGTCGGGCTCAAGCAAAAAGGGTATCACCCAATACAATTACACAGAGGCCGAGTCAGGATTTCAAGCTTATGGGTTCGAGATTCTAATCGTTTTAAGTTAGTGGCTTCTAAATTAATAATTTATACGTGTTCAATGGATTTTTCAAGATAAATATAGGATTCGAACTAAAACTATTGGGTTCGACCGAATCTGCTCCCGGCACTCTAGCTCCACCCCTGATAGTAGAAATTAGAGTTACTGGGAGTCGAACTTGTGGTGTTACAGTTTGAATTGTGACATCTTGATCGTTGAACAATTTCAGATATTCGAGTTTAGTAGTTATAGCTAGTTATAAGCTATATGGTAGTATACCAGTTGAGATTTTAGTCGAGTGATGTGTAAAGATTTTAATTACATTGTTCAATATTTTATTAATTTATTTGAAATTTTTGTGTGATTAATGAGTAAAGTTTGAAATATGATTGAGCATTTAGCATCATATATTAGCTGAATATTGATGCTCGTTTTTGCAAACATTATTTTTAATCTTATTCATGGATACTTAAAGAGATACAGAAATGGAAATTCTTTGATTATTTGCTTCTCTCTTAGTTAACTGGCAATTGAGAAGCCTGATATGGGCAACATAGCATTTAAAATTTGAGGTAAGAGAATTCAGACACAAGGACAGGCGGAGCTAAGATTTTTTGTCTATGGGTTCTTTGTTTTTTTGGGTTTTCATCGTCAGAGTCGGATCCAACATTTAAAGTTTATAGGTTCCTACATCGATATCAAGTAAATTTACAATAATAATTGGAGTCACTGTCAGATATTTATAAATATTTAATTGAAACAAGACCTGAGCAAAAGTACTGGGTTCCCATGAACCCGCGCGCACACCGTAGTGTAGATCCACCACCGTCTATCTTCACCTTCTTAATTTCTTGGATTGGATGTTTGGGCAGACAATCAGAGCAAATCTAGAGGGGTGTTCTTTTGTCGAAAAATTATACTATATATGTTTACCCTGGAATCCCGATAACAATTGAATTTATATGGAGTTTTAAGGATCCGTGAACTAAAAGATACAAAAGGTTTGGATTGAGGAAAATAAAAGATAAAGACTCAACAATTGCTGCTAAAGTAAATAATCGCAGAATATAATATTGCTTAGAACAATTGTGCTTGATAGCGTACAAGAATTGAGAGAGATGGTACCGTAGTGTAATGGTTTCCGATCCCCTCTTTATGGGGTCTTCTCCCCTTTTATACATTCTGATTAAGGGTAAAAATAAGGTAGGTAAATTAATTACATCGTGGATCCCTGTAATTACGCCTTAATGGCCTGAAGTGGTTGAGAAAATCACGTTTGGGCGAGATATCCGGCGACGCTTGGTTATCCGTTACGAGTCCGGCTTCCGACCTTGTGTGTTTCTCCATCCGGTGGTGACTCATATCGAGCTCTGCAACGGTCTCGAAATGACTCGACCTCGGTTGTTGACGTGGCCGTCGTTCCGCCTTGCATCCAGGTCGGGTCCGATGGCCCCGACTTGCCCCGGACCGGACCCAACCCGGTCGGGCTCAAGCAAAAAGGGTATCACCCAATACAGATAGTCCCCTCGTTTATTAGAGAGTAATGATAATAAACGATATGATCGGTGACGTGATGCCCGTGACGTATGGCCATACGCCAGCTGAAAAAGCCATCGAGTGCTCTGACCACGTCTGCTGCAGGCATTTAATGCTTCTCTTAATTATCTGTCGCTTCGTGTCTGTAACTTCGCGATTCGTGCTGCCGCCTCATGGGAAAAGTATAAACGACCCTTCCAGGTTCAACATTTCTTATCTTTCTCAAATTTTGCGTTGGTTGTATTTTCTTTTCATCTCTTCGTAAAGCTTCAAGAAATGGCGAAAACTTCACAAAGTGTTCCTTCTAG
>NW_017685610.1:0-246 GCF_001879085.1 Nicotiana attenuata | reverse complement strand
GATCGAATATGCCTCGAGGAGGACTTATGAGATCGAATATGCCTCGAGGAGGTCTTATGAGATCGAATATGCCTCGAGGAGGTCTTATGAGATCGAATATATGCCTCGGGGAGGTCTTATGTTCGAATGTGCCTCGAGGAGGTCTTATGAGATCGAATATGCCTCGAGGAGGTCTTATGAGATCGAATATGCCTCGGGGAGGTCTTATGTTCGAATGTGCCTCGAGGAGGTCTTATGAGATCGAAT
>NW_017685609.1:6186-6708 GCF_001879085.1 Nicotiana attenuata | reverse complement strand
TTTCCGTTTTTTCGTTTTACTAACTAACTAAGTCGTCGTAGTACTTTTTTATTTAAAACTCTTTCTACACTGGATTTTCTATTGATTTTACAATGACACTACAGTTTTCTTTCATGCTTAATACATTCGTATGCTCCTTATATATGATGCACTTCCCTCTAATGTGACCTTCAAATTTGTGATTGGTTCACACTTCCCTCTGAATATGGTCTGATTGATTTCTTTCCATTATTTGCTGATTCTCTCTGTGACTCGACCTAAACTAAAACCCTTCTCAGCTTTTGCGACGTGGTTCATTCATGGGGTCAGTAATTACAAGATCCTAGGCTTTGATTTACTAGCTGTTAATTGATTTTCTTGCCTTATTTGTACAACCGTGTACTTCAAAACCCTGTCCTTAAATAACCTTTTATGTATCTGCCCTTAATTGCATGTTGTGCACAAAGTGCTTATTCAATTTCTTTCCTTAAATTGTTTTCACCCGTTTGAAATCTAAATCCCTTAATTAAGGGAAGTCTTGTG
>NW_017685609.1:0-4518 GCF_001879085.1 Nicotiana attenuata | reverse complement strand
GTCTCGTATGCTTTTCTACTGTGCTCCTATGTTTTTCTTCTATCACGTTCTTGTATGTTCTTTTACTGTGTTCTCGTATGCTTTTCTACTATGTTATGGTATTTTCTTCTACCATGTTCTGGTATGTTTCGCCTACTATATTTTTTACTGTGTTCTTAATGTTTTACTATTTTCCTTCTACTGAACCTTGTTTTAAGTTTCTTCTAAAAGATCCTCTTAAGCATGCTCTTTCTACTGTTCTTAGCAGTCTTTTCTCATTATTCTTGAAATTAGTTTCTTTCACTCTGTTTGCTTTGAACCATTCTACTGTGTTTGCATGTTACTTTGCTATCATGTTTCTCGTGAATTCTGTTGCTGAAAGAAGCATGTTAGAAGTTTCAGTTCTTTTCTGAAACCCCTAAACATATTTTCGATTCAATTGCTTGCCCTCTCATCTTTGCTTCGTGATTTGCTTGAACTAGGGTTTTTATTTTAGAACCCTTAACTCTTTCAGAGCAGCTTCAAGTTTGGACATCTGTGTTTGCATATGATTCTGGATTTTACTAAACTCTTCTACACTGGATTTTCTATTGATGACATGACAATTTTCTTTCATGCTTAACATGTTCGTATGCTCCTTATATATGAGGAACTTCCCTTTAAAGTGGTTTTCAAACTTGTGATTAATTCAGAATCCCTTCTAAATAGGTCTACTTGATTCCCTTTCCATTGTTTGCTGATTCCCCTTAAGTTAAAAACCTTTATCATCTTTTTGACTCGGTTCATTCATACAAATCTCAGACATTGTGATGTGTTGGCTGTTAGTTGATTTCCTTACCTTATTTGTACAAACCGTGTACTTCAAAACCCTGTCCTTAAATAACCTTTTTTTTTATATATGTGCCCTTAATTGCATGTTGTGCACAAAGTGTTTATTCAATTTCTTTCCTTAATTGGTTTTCACCAGTTTGAATCTGAATCCCTTAATTAAAGGGAGTCTTGTGTAATTGATTGACAATCAGTTCTTCAACTATTTTCTTACCTTATTTCTGCCTGATTTTTACACAATAAAAGGCACGCCCCTTTTTCATAAACACACGATTAACAATCCTTCACTATACACTTCACAATCCTTCTGAATTCTTACTTACACATAATATTACTCTCTCTTCTTGTCTGCACTGTGGCTCTTACAAGACTACTGCATTTTCTCTATTTGTTTCGCTGAAACTGGTATGTCCTAATTTAAGCTTCAGCATCATCACAATGTGTTTATTTACAGCTTTTGTATCCATGTTTACTTTACTATTTCTGTAGAGTTCAACATTTAAATTAAGTATGCTCGCATCTTTCTGCCTGTTTCTGTTGTGAATCCTTGCTCCCCTACCCTATTACCCCTATGTGTTTGTGAGTTATGGCTTAAGGCATGCCAATGTGAGTTGTTGCCCATGAATTAAGTTTGAACCAATGGAGTCTTAACCTCCATATAAACAGGCTGGAGGCTGTGCCACCATATCCCATTGCTCGGTGTGCCCATCAGCCTGCTTTTCTTTTGCTCTTGCAAATTCCCCCATGCCCTATCCCCTATGTGTATTAATGTGAATTGCTTCCCTCTTCCTTTCCCCTTTCAGAATTCCACTTCTGCACTTGCACTCTCTTTTAGTTCCTAAGTTCTTCCTCCCCTCTTGTGAGCCTTGGCTTGGGACCTTGAGTTCCCTCTGAACTTGGACACTTGAGCGCTGGCCTTTCCACACTGCACTATATCTTAATCTGGTAATGTATTTGGGTGTAAGCACTGCCCGGAGTTCATGTGGGGCTCTTAGGGAACTTTGACACACAACAAATGGGAGAAAGGCTTTGAAATGTGACCTCTTAGAGTTGGTTTACTTCATACTTCAGACAGGAAGTCTGAATTAGGCTCTCCTTGGTTGTACTTTCTAATTTTTGATGTATTTTCTTTACTTTACTTTCTTCTGGGCTGTAATAACTTTGTAATAAAACTCTCGGGGATGGATAGTGAAAATGGGAGGGGTAACCATGTATGCAAAAGGGGTAGATAACCTGCCTATAGGAATTTCTGATTTATGCACTTTCATATATAGATATTGTGTCTATAGGATTTCTGCATTCCAACATGTAGATAATATGTCTGTAGGATTTCTAATTTCAGCATTCTCATATGTAGATAGCATGTCTATAGAATTTCTGAATTCTCATATATAGATACATGTCTATAGGATGCACATGCATGTAGAAAATATGCCTATAAGTCCTTTCTGATTCTTGCATATCCACTTCTCACTAGGCAAACATGTTTATAGGTCTTAATAACCAAATGAAATCAGATGTCATGTTCATATAAAATCCAGTATTTAGATGTCATGCCTATAGGGTTTCTGCATTTTTACTATGTCTATAAATGTGTTCTAAGGTCGACAAACGCATAGAAAGAATGCCTATAGGAGCGTTAACCAAATCTGAATCGCCTCACTCGCTTATAAGTGTAAAACCAGTAATAATGCCTTACTAGCTGCAGAGCTTATGATCTATTGCTAAAACTCGCCTTTCTTTAACTGACAACTTTTCGTTAAATCAGTAAGTATTCAGTTTAATTCATTATTTCTGAAATCACTAGATATCATGCCTATAGGACCTTCGTCCAACACTTAGGCAAACCATAGGGTAAATTTTATAAACTGAATCAGATTTTATTAACTACAACCAGCAGGCAGGCCTGATTCGGGCTTCTTATCTGAACTATGTAATAAATCAGTCTGCCTCAAACCTTTTAAGTTTAATTAGACCTTAAACAGTACGTGTAAGACATGCTAAACTATGTGCTTTCTTTGGCTTAAAGGAGGTCTGTCTGAGCCTTTTTATTTTTTTATATGCTTCCCCAAACTTGCTATATATGTTTGGTTTGTCGCCTTAGTATTTTTACCTTTTGAAACCACAAATAATCCCAACATCTCCTCCCTTTAGGATT
The DNA here is from genome assembly GCF_001879085.1 of Nicotiana attenuata. Classification (NCBI taxonomy): domain Eukaryota; kingdom Viridiplantae; phylum Streptophyta; class Magnoliopsida; order Solanales; family Solanaceae; genus Nicotiana; species Nicotiana attenuata. The sequence continues at coordinate 1,553 of NW_017685609.1, read as the reverse complement.
AGTAGTCCCAAGTACCTCCCGGACTGATAGGATTGGGGCGGGTAATAGCATGCAATAAGTAAACGAGACAATTCCGTGTTTTAATACCTTAACGGGGTGGGAAAGGGTAGATATGGATATGATGACCACGCGATAACATCAAGTGTAGCCCCTCACTGAGGAGTGATTACCAGGTGTTGTGTGGGGTGATCCATATTATTTGTAAACCTAGGACCCCCCTTCCCTTTATTCCTTCGATTTTTTGCTTCTTTTTCAAAATATTAAACTGTTTATCTAAGGAAAATCAATATCCCTCTCGTCCTTTTCAACTTTGTTTATTTGTGACCATTACATGAAAACCCCCTCTTATTTGTAACTCTTACTTTCCTATGTTTTATTTTGCATTTAAGTCACAACAATAGTTTGGCCGGGAACCACACCAATGGATCCTGAGGGGTGCCTAACACCTTCCCATTGGGATAATTTCAAGCCCTTACCCAATCTCAGGTTACTTGACTCAAACCCTTCTTAGTGTCCTAATGCACTTAATCATTAGGTGGCGACTCTTCAATCCAAAACCCAATTCCCAAAAGGGAATGAGTTGTCTTCCCAAATGTCATAAACCCGATTTCGCGAGAATAAGGGGGCGCGACAGCAAGGCGACTCTGCTGGGGAATGTTCTTTTAGGCTTTTACCATTTCAAGCTATTACTGTGACTTTACATTTCTTATATGCCTTTATTTGTTTAATCCCTTTAAGCATTTAATTCCTTCTTCTATTACAAAACTAACTTGTCTTTTGTTTCTTTCTCTTATTTCTTTTACTGCCTTCCTTTACTGCATTCCTTTATTACTGTTTTAAATTATTGTAATTATTATTTTATGAACGTGCAAATACGTAAAAACTTGTTTTAATTATTGCAACTGCATGTTTTCAACATCATATTCCACTCGTGCCAAACAAAATACCATAGCAACGCTTATAATGAGTAGTTGCGCCCTTCCGATATTATCACCCCCTAAATCCGGCAAAGGCATATTTGCGGTAAAACCAGTCGATCAATGTTGTAGTCGACGGTTCCGCGCCTTTCCCTCTTGAGTTGTCCGCTCAAGGGTACCAGTCTAATACCCCATAGAAACCTTACTCTGTTTAATTGTGCATGCATCATGGTCAAACCTAGCCGAGTCAGTTATGTTGTCCGCATAATGACTCTTTAAGATAGCCTTGTCCAAAGTCCACTCGGCTTTCCCAAAACCCAAACGGGCACTACCACGTTTTGTGCATTTATTTGGAGAACTAAAATGCTTTTATGCCAATTGTTGATATTAAATAGTCGAGTTTGGCGGGGGTAAGGGCCTAACGTTTTTGTCTTGCAGAAATATGAGGCACGAAGTCCCCAGATTCGGCATGGTCACCAACATCCACCCCAAACTGCTAGGCTGGTGGAAGGATCTTCATTCCAGCGATCAGACTCTTGTCGGGAAATACCTGGGAAACCTACCTTCTCTCTTGGAAATTCAACCCAACAACAAAATCATAGAAGCTGCTACCCTATTCTGGGATTGTGATAGGTC
>NW_017685608.1:6013-6708 GCF_001879085.1 Nicotiana attenuata | reverse complement strand
ATGGGTCAGAATTCGACCCCACGACAATTAACGAGGCTAATCCCGTTTTAAGTTAATTCATGATTAATTAGTGGCACGACCACTTAGAATTGACGACGTTCAACCCGCCTCTGGCTCGGTCAACAAGGCCCTGGCCTATCCGCCACTATAGAGGCAAGATCTCAACGTGGTCACGGCCACTTATTGCCAGCTCACGAAGCCCACAGCTATAAATACCAAGAGAGGGGACCCTAGAAAAGGGGGGCTGCTTCTTCACTACTATAGACAGGAGAGAGAAGGGAAAAATATACTCATCTTATGGGAAGAGAAAAACACCATTGTAAGGCTCTGAACCTCTTCATGGAGAGGCAGACCAAACAAATATTATCAATAAAGGCTTTTAATGTTTCTCCCCCTAATTCTGAGTACTTATTTTCGTTTCTTTCATTTGGTCCAATGAATTATTACGATTTGCTATGATTTTCCCGTGATTATTTGTATTGTTTTGCACTCATAAGATATGTGATAACTTTTGAGCAAACAATTTGGCGCCGTCTGTGGGGATTTCATAGCAAAATCGCGTAGTTCTTCCATGGACCAAAGGAAGAAACGCCGGAAAAGGAGAACACCAGCTTAAACAAGCCAAAGCGGCATATCAGGCCGATGGAACTCGAAGATCTCGAATCGAGATCCAGTTCCTCTGTCTCTCATCTATC
>NW_017685608.1:0-2390 GCF_001879085.1 Nicotiana attenuata | reverse complement strand
CGCCTCGCCAGCTCTTCGACCAAGGCCCGGCTGCGAGGATCATTCCTCAAGCGCACGCGCAACTCTCGGCACTGATCTCGGTAGCGGCGATACTTCTCCAGCGCCCGCAAAAATATCCCCGAGCGGACCTTGGCTCGACGGATGCTCTCCACCTCCAACAGATAAGACTGCAAAGCAAAGACAACGATTAGAATAAAAGAATAAACCTAAGGCAAAGAAGAAGCGAACCGACGTAACAGTACATACCCTCAAGCCCATCACGGCTACCTCATTCATCAGCCCGACATCCGTAACGCCCCTCAACGACGCATTCTCGGCCTCCGAGCATAGCAGCTCGAACTGCGGCACCAAGCTTTCCCCTTGGAGCAATAAGTTCAATTCCGTGGGAACTTCGATAAAGCGAGATCGCCCCCCTGCACGCACCACTGAATTGGTGGAGCCTTCCTGGAACATACGGACGTCGTCGGGATCCAAGTCGGATTCGGACTCATCCTCACCCCCTACAGCATCTCCTCCCGCCGCAGCCGCCGAAGGAGCGCTGGCCTCGCCCACACTAGCAGCCGCTGAGGAACTACCTCCCGTTTCAGCGACTGGAACCACCAATTGAGTCGCCGAAGGCGATGGTATCATCACGGCCTAAGCCAACCGGGGCAACCCCCATTGTTTGTCCACCCTCGAAGGCAGGCGCCGCAGCCACACTCTTCTCCGCGTCCGCCGGGGGGGAATCCAAATTAATTACCACAGGAGGAGCCGACGCGAACGCGACCCTACGCCTTATCAACGGCCTCTCCTCCTCCCCATCTGATGACGATTCCGCTCTAGGGCGCGCAACCCCAATGGCCCCTCGTCCCGAAGTAGGGTCCGTGATGGAGAAGAAACCGCTGAAGACTCGACTGATGCCGCCCTCGGTGTTGAGCGCGACACCGGCGCTGCAGTAAGCCGAGCAACTGCACCAGGCCGACGGAAGGCCAGCTGAGGGGCGCTGATGCGGCGTGCCCTCCCTAATCACAAGAAAACAAGGTTGATGAATAGAGTCGAAACAAAGCAGAACCTAAGAAGAAATCAATTTTTTACCTGCCACGGGCCTACGGCCATGCCTCTCCCAGAAAGACGCCCATATGCGTATCCCCCGCGTATGAGGGAGTACGGCCTCAACCCACTCACGTATCCAAGACAATGGGGCCGGCGGCGACCTGTCAGCTACAAAAAAGACACGAGTTAACGCCCATGATCACAAATTATAAAGAGGGAAAGAAAAAGGAATTCAACCACTAAAGAACTTACGTGCATGGTTCCAAGCCTCTAGGAACCCAGTAGCATCCTCCACCAGGTGCTTGGTCCTGATGTAAAAGAAGTGCTCGAAAGGGCGAGGGTCGACCTCATCATCCAACTTCATGACCAGGCCCCTCGACCCACGAGGGCACGCCTGAATCATGGTGCCGCGGACTCTCTGGGGAGCGTAGAGACTCAGCACATGCTGCAGCGTGACCTCCATATGGGCCAATTCTGCGTACTTGATGAACATTGCCAACAATTTGTAGAGGGAAGGAGTGAGCTGACCCGGGCATACCACGGCAGAAATCTACCACCAGCATTGGGAGCGGGATCTTGAACCCCAACCTGAAAGGATAGGCGTAAAAAACGCAGTATCCCCGGCGATCGGTGTGGACCCTCTCCTTGCTTCTAGCGAGAACAATGTCTGCATAGGTAGGAACGACCCCCTGTTCCCGTAATCGGGCCATCCCAATCTCCCCCATTAACGGGGCTTCATCCATCGGTTCCTCTCCACCGTCGGCAATGAAATCAATCGCCAGACCTCCGGGCCGGGAAACCACCTCGTCAACCGACGGAATTTCTCCGGACTCTATCTGTTCTGCACCTCCCATTGCCGGAGATGGCCCTTCAACTTCCGGAAAATCTATCAGAAGAGCATCGTGGGAAGAGCTGCCTGCCATTGTTGATCTACTAAAGACAGATGCTATCACAATCAAAGGAAAGAAAGGAGAAGACGAATTAGCGAAATGAAAAAGTTTCCTCAGAATCTCTCTCAGATGAACAACGAAGATATGAGAAATGAATGCCTCAACCCACCTTTATAGGCAACATAAATGGCTTTACGGGTTCGATTTCCGGTAGATCCCCTGCACTTTTACTTTGGGACTGCGGGTTAGATTCCCGATAGATCCCCCTGCATATATGATGGACTACGGGACGGCATCCCGGGAGATCCCTGGACAGTTGAGAAAAAGGACTACAGGACGGTATCCTGGGAGATCCTCATTGTTATCATTGGTGTTGAACTGTACTTATTCTGTGGTTGTTCCGTTCTTGTGTATTTGCTATTGCCTTATTTAATCTCTCTTATTACACTGCTGTATTTATTATTTCTG
>NW_017685607.1:5571-6709 GCF_001879085.1 Nicotiana attenuata | reverse complement strand
TTATGTCACCCCATTCATTGCTTCAAGCTTTGGGATAGAACCCGAACAGCTTCATGAGCCGTTCTCCGTATCGACTCCGGTTGGTGATTCTATCACAGTCGCGCGAGTTTATAGGAATTGTGTTGTCATGGTATGTGGTCGTGTTACCATGACCAATCTTATCGAGTTTGGAATGGTGGATTTTGATGTGATTATAGGAATGGATTGGCTTCATTCGTGCTTTGCTAAACTTGACTGCCGAACGAGAGTCATGAGACTCGAGTTCCCTAATGAGCCGGTTATTGAGTGGAAGGGGAATGGTGTGGTGCTGAAGGGTAGGTTTATTTCCTACCTTAAGGCTTCGAAGATGATTAAGAAGGGATGTATCTATCATTTGGTACGGGTGGCGGACACCACTTCAGAAGTGTCTACCCCCGAGTCTGTGCCAGTCGTGAATGAGTTTCTTGAAGTGTTTCCGGATGAGCTTCCAGGGATTCCGCCAGATAGGGAGACATGACAGGGGGAACTGACTAGAGAGGAACTGATCCTCAAACCTCGAGGGAACCTGTCCATGAACATATTCCTCAGTAACAAAACCAGGAAGGAACATCCAAAGAAATTGACACTCCTATTGCAACATCCACGAAATTGGATATAGATGAACCTGCTTCATCTGTTGATCAGAAGTTGTATAGGGGAATGATTGGTTCTCCTTTGTATCTTACTGCTAGCAGACCTGACATTGTTTTTCAGTATAGGTCTTTGTGCTCGATTTTAAGCAAATCCAAAGAAGTCCCACTTGACTGTTGTCAAGAGAATATTGAGATACTTGAAAGGCACCACTAACTTTTGCCTTTGGTATCCAAAAGGTAGTAATTTTAACATAGTGGGATATGCTGACGCTGAATATGCAGGTTTCCTTGTGGATAGGAAGAGCAACTCAGGTATGACACACTTCCTTAGTTCATGTCTTGTGTCATGGGCTACCGATAAGCAAAATTCAATGGCCTTATCTACTGCTGAAGCTGAGTATGTTGCTGCTGCTTCATGTTGTGCTCAATTGTTGTGGATCAAACAACCATTATTGAACATTGGAATTGATGTTGGTTGCATCCCTATTTTTTTGTGATAACACTAGTGCTATTAGTATGACAAAGAA
>NW_017685607.1:0-2238 GCF_001879085.1 Nicotiana attenuata | reverse complement strand
ATGTTGACCCAGTTAGTGGCCGCTCAGGCCTAGAGATCTCAGGATGCCCCTACATCCTCTAGCGGACAGGGAGATTCTACCAGCTCCAGAGTTAACCAGTTTTTGCGGTTGGCCCCTCCAGAGTTCTCAGGCACAAACCCAGAGGCCGATCCGTAGGAATTTCTTGATGAAATATATAAGACCCTCCGAGTGATGAAAGCTTCAGAGACAGAGGGAGTTGAATTGGCATCATACAGGTTGAGGGGAGCAGCGTATTCATGGTTCGAGATGTGGGAGGACTCCTGTGGGGAGGGAGGACCTCCGGCCAGATGGGATGAGTTTGTAGATGCGTTCATGGACCAGTTCTTGCCTGCTGAGACAATAGCAGCCAGTGCCACGGAGTTTGAGACCCTCAAGCAGGGCAGTATGAGTGTTAGGGAGTACCACATGGAGTTCGTGAGATTGTCCAAGTATGCTCCACAGTTAGTGTCGACCATGGCAGCTAGAGTTCGGCGATTTGTTCAGGCCTTAGTCCCTTGGTAGTAAATGAGGCTGCTACAGCGGCCTTACACTCGGATATGAACTATGGAAAGATTGTGGGATTCGCTCAGGCCACAGAGGCTAGGAAGTTGAAGATTCGGGCGGAAAGGGAGAATAGCAACAGGGCCCGATCAGCAGGTCACTAAGGGAGATCAGCTCAGGGGAGAGGGTCGTCAGGGCCGTCTCAGTCATATGCTCAGTCCTCAGCGAGCGCACCATCATCTCTGCACAGTTATCAGCAGAACAGCCGCATGAGACCAGGCTCAGACAGTAGGAGACCCCATCAGTTCAGTCGTCTAGGAGGGAGACCACAACAGCAGGGGAGGGCTCCATGCCCCAAGTGTGGGAGATTTCATACAGAGACTTGCTACTTGGATATCCCGATGTGTTTCAGATGCGGGGTGAGAGGTCATATTCAGCGAGACTGTCGTGCCCCCAGTCGGGGCATGGGTAAGGGATCTGCTCAGTCATCCGGTTCTTCAGTCGCCACATCATCTGGGCGTCCTCCAGCCCCAGCAGGACGTGGTACAGTTAGGGGTGGAGCTCGTGGTAGAGGTGGACCCAGCCGGTTCTATGCTTTGAGTGGTCGTCAGAGTGCCGAGGCTTCTCCAAATGTGGTTACAAGTATATTGTCTGTTCAGGCCATTGATTGTTATGCTTTTATTGATCCGGGGTCCTCTTTGTCTTATGTCACCCCATTCATTGCTTCAAGCTTTGGGATAGAACCCGAACAGCTTCATGAGCCGTTCTCTGTATCGACTCCGGTTGGTGATTCTATTACAGCCGCGCGGGTTTATAGGAATTGTGTTGTCACGGTATGTGGTCGTGTTACCACGGCCAATCTTATCGAGCTTGGAATGGTGGATTTTGATGTGATTATGGGAATGGACTGGCTTTATATGTGCTTTGCTAAACTTGACTGCCGAACGAGAGTCATGAGACTCGAGTTCCCTAATGAGCCGGTTATCGAGTGGAAAGGGAATGATGTTGTGCCGAAGGGCAGGTTTATTTCCTACCTTAAGGCTTCAAAGATGATTAAGAAGGGATGTATCTATCATTTGGTCTGGGTGGCGGACACCACTTCAGAAGTGTCTACCCCCGAGTCCGTGCCAGTCGTGAATGAGTTTCTCGAAGTGTTTCCGGACGAGCTTCTAGGGATTCCGCCAGATAGGGAGATTGATTTCGGGATTGATGTATTGCCAGATACGCAGCCAATATCTATTCCACCATACAGAATGGCTCCAGCGGAGTTAAGGGAGTTAAAGGAGCAGCTGAAGGATTTATTAGAAAAGGGGTTCATACGGCCGAGTGTGTCGCCGTGGGGTGCTCCGGTTCTCTTTGTCAGGAAGAAGGATGGGTCGCTCCGGATGTGTATTGATTATCGGCAGCTCAACAAAGTCACCATCAAGAATAAGTATCCTCTGCCTCGAATAGATGATTTGTTCGACCAATTGCAAGGTGCAAGGTTCTTCTCCAAAATTGATCTACGGTCCGGGTATCACCAATTGAAGATTAGGGAGCAGGATATTCCCAAGACCGCTTTCAGAACTCGCTATGGTCACTTTGAATTCTTGGTCATGTCTTTTGGGCTAACCAACGCCCCGGCAGCCTTTATGGATCTTATGAATCGTGTCTTCAAGCCATTTCTAGACTCCTTCGTGATTGTTTTTATTGACGACATCCTTGTTTATTCGCGGAGCTGGGAGGATCATGCCGGTC
>NW_017685606.1:4751-6709 GCF_001879085.1 Nicotiana attenuata | reverse complement strand
TTATTTGGTTCGATCAAAGTATACTAAGGATGATCGTTACACAGTACATTATACAAAGATGATGGTGAAGGCTCGTCAACCCAAGGGTTTTGATCCTTGGAAAGAATTGATTCTTTCCAAGAATAAGGAACTATCCGTTGCTTCTCTTGAGATCTTTTCCTTCGGCAGACAATGGAATTAACAAGATTTCTCCTTGATTGTTGGACCTTCCAAACTTGACCACTGACCGGATCTTCTAGCCTTTATTATTCTCCCGTGATTTCGCCAATCACAGATCACTTCGAATCTTCACTTCGTTATGGCTGATTTGATTTCCCAGATTCACGGAGCTAATCCTGATTTGCTGATGTAGATTTGTAGCTTTTCTTGTACACCGTGCGTTCTATAGGTGGCTTCCCTTGTGAGAGATTTCCTTCCTTGTTCGACACAGCCATTTCACTAGTTCTTCTTTACTTTTTTGAACTCCTGCACATGTATATTAATTGCATCATTAAAATATGATCTAACATTGCTGGGTACCATCAGATATGGATGGACGAAGAAGACGCGGAGAAAACGGCTTTCATTACGCCGTGGGGCATGTATTGTTACAAGATGATGCCGTTTGGATTAAAGAATGCTGGGGCCACCTACATGAGGGCCATGACTACTATTTTCGATGACATGATACACAGGGAGATCGAGGTGTATGTAGATGATGTCATCATTAAATCCAAGAAAGCCACTGACCACATGGAGGATTTAAGAAAGTTCTTCAACAGATTGACAAGGTACAACTTGAAACTGCCAAGTGTGCATTCGGGGTTCCAGCCGGAAAACTGCTTGGGCTCATCGTATGTCGACGGGGAATAGAACTGGATCCATCAAAGGTCAAAGCCATTCAAGAATTACCACCTCCAAAAAACAAGAAAGAGGTTATGAGTTTCCGGGGGAGACTCAACTATATCAGCCGGTTCATAGCTCAGTCCATTGTCATTTGTGAATCCATCTTTAAAATGTTGAAGAAGTCTGGCCAAAGCCAATCAACTCAGATGCAGTCAAGCGCTACTATGTGTAATCTTTATGCTTTCCTATATGATGTATTTGAACTACGCCTGACCTGATTCCCATTTAAGAGGGGATACGTAGGCAGCCCTATGGGTTCGGTCAAAATCCAACAAAATTTTCATTTCCCCCGACATTGGAAACTGGGGCAGAATTTTGAGGAGGACCCTCAAAATTCCGAAGTTGATTTTCAGCCATTCGTCACACACAACCGTCGGAAGCACCAGCCCAGTAAACTGGGGCTGAATTTTGAGGAGGACCCTCAAAATTCCGGAGCAAGAGAGGTTGCAATGTCTTGAACCGCGTCGCAGTCGTCGGTTCATCTAAAAAAGAAGACTATTATTTTCAATTATGTATTTACGTTACATTATTTTACTAAATCATGCATGACTATTATCCGAATTGCTGTGTTTAACAACGCTACCCCAATGATACACAACGTCAAGCAGGACGAGCAAAGGCCACGAAAGACGAACTAACCTTCCCCCTTTTACAAAACTTACGATTTTTCTTTGGATGCAGGCACTCAATTCGCAACATCATTAGATGTATTTATGCACTCATACTTTCTCAAGAATGCAACTTCTTAGAATCATCACTTATTTACAATTGCTATCCGTACACAACATCCCCAGTAGCCACAATGATGCAACCAGCTATCAACTATCATCTACCAGCTAAGAGATTCCATTACCATTCGCCCTTTTAATTCCTGCATTTTTGCATTGGCTACTTTTCTGCCTTTCGAGAATAAGCATTGTCTCCATCTGCATTTTCTTGCATTGCATAAGGCTACTTTTCTGCCTTTCGAGACTAAGCATTGTCTCCATCTGCATTTTCTTGCATTGCATAAGGCTACTTTTCTGCCTTTCGAGACTAAGCATTGTCTCCATCTGCATTTTCTTGCATTGCAT
>NW_017685606.1:0-1111 GCF_001879085.1 Nicotiana attenuata | reverse complement strand
TTATCTCATATTATTAGACTTTGAGTCTGGATTAGGCTGATTAGATGTAGATGTAATCACTGATGTATTTTCATTTATTCTTTTGATTCACTTGGTCTGTCATAAGCTTTGTAATGAACCTTGTAATAACTACTGGGGTATAGTGAAAAGGGATGGGATGGAATGCATGCCAAACGGGGTAGAGTACCATGCCTATAGGGTGTATATTTTTTTCAATTCTGCATTTTCACGTAGATTCCATGCCTATAGGGTATATACTTTCTCAATTCTGCATTTTCACATAGATACCATGCCTATAGGGTGTATATTCTCTCAATTCTGCATTTTCACATAGAAAACATGTCTATAGGATTAATACTTTAAAATGCTGCATTCTTCACATAGATACCATGCTCATAGGTTTTCTGCACTTCGCAATATATACCATGTCAATAAATCACTGCTAAAATTCTGCACATCACGTAGATAATATGCATGTAGGATTTTTCCCGCATTTTTTGCACGTGCATCTGTCAATAGGCAACTCCACTTATAGGGCCTAAAATAAACCAATCATATCAATGACCTGCTTAGAAGATCTCCGCATAACAAGATTCGTAACACCTAGAAAGCATGCCTATAGGAGTAATCGATTAAAATCTGAAATTGCCCACTCATCTTTAAAATCAGTAGTAATTCGTTTAAAGTGCTCGCAGAACTTACGATACTGTAACTTAAATTTTTTTATTTTTGCAATCAGTTCGTTCTTCCCCCGTCTTTGAACTAATAGATATCATGCATATAGACCTTGTTTAACGCAGATAGATAGTTAGATAATTAATCAATCGTCAGTTTTCTGCATTTACATCTAAGCAGGACTAATTCGGACTCCCTATCTGAGAATATGTGGTAGATCAATTCTTCCTACGCTAATTTTAATCAAGGACCTAAACAGTATGTGTAAGACGTGCTAAACAATTCGTTTCTCTAAATGAGGAGGCCTACTTGAGCCTTTAATTGTTTTATCTCCCCATTAAGTGTATTATGTGTTTTTGATTGTCGCCTTAGAATTTTATCCTTTTAAACCTCTGAAAAGCCAAGCTTCCTCCCTTTAGGATTAGTAGTCCTAAAA
>NW_017685605.1:2782-6711 GCF_001879085.1 Nicotiana attenuata | reverse complement strand
AACCGTACTTTCTGTAAGGCCCCGGAAATTTTCGCCTAGTAATTTAGGATTTCGTGGTGTCACGTAGGCTTATTATAATATTTTATGTGCTATTAACATGGTGTACATCCATTGGATTTGGTAAATATGTGTATAAGTCTTATGGTAAGTAATTTGGGGTCCAAGGAAAGGCCAAAGTCTAAGAAAAATTAGAAAAAGTCCATAATAGGCTAAAATTCCCAATGATCTTGCACTAGTCCCTACTTTGAACGAGCATATATAAATATCTATAAGGTTTTAGGTGATGGATAACCTATCAAATGAAAGTTCTTCGAGTCTAGTTTCCAACGCTTCAAACCGTTCATCATTTGGACATTCCTACACAAAGTTATGATCAAATTACCAAAGGCTGGAAAAAAAAATGTGATCCTGTGTCAGATCTGCGATCTCAATGTCCATTATGCGGTCCGCATTTTTGATCTGCGGTCGCAAATCAGGTCGCAAATTGGACCAGTGTAGCCCAGTTTTGGACGCCGATTTTGCGGTGCATTATGCGGCCAGCATTCGCGTTCTGCGGTCCATTCTGCTATAGCAGACTTGACATCAGAGGGTTAATTTTCTAATTTTTATAACTCGACCCCATTTTAATATATAGTCTTTAGTGCTCATTTTGGGGTCATTTTCTACTGATTTTAGAGAGAGGTGAGAGCATTTTTAGAGAGAGAAGGAGGAACCCAACATTTAAATCATCCAAACTTGCATCAATCTTCAAGAATCAAAGCTCCCAATCACAAGTTCTTCATCTAAGAGGTAAGATTCTATACCCTAGGTTTTAATTTCGAGTTAGGAGTATAAGATCTGAAGTGATGGGATAGGTTTATCTAAAACTTTAGTCAGAGAATCAAATTCAGCCAGTAATACTTATTTAGTCACTTGTAAATGAAGTGCACTGAACTCCAACCTCCTTTTCCTAAACTGTTCGTTCTTAAACATATTTCTAAGACCTTAAATGCCCAAATGTCAACAGCAAGCAGCTCAGAAGAATAAGAGAAAAAAAAGAAGGAGAAGCGGGAATGGAAGTCTAAACCTAGTCAAACTGTGGTTGAAGAGGCTCTCAACAGTAAACGAAATGTCACTACTGCAGGACAAAGTGAAGACATGCAAGTATAGATAGATGAGAGGGCAAGGCTGTGGTGTATCACGGTGAGACTAAGAAGCCAACCCACCATTGACCGTGAAATGCTTGCAAAGAGGAACCAATTTGCTTCCCGAGGATTCAGGAAAAAGATCATGTTTCTCTACCAAACACAGGATGCAATGGTCCACGAGAGGGCCACCTTCAGAGGTTATAAAGGGCTACAAACACACCTGGCCAACCCCCTCCATGATCATCTGTTCGTGGAATATAAGGGGACCGAATAAGTCCTTCAAGCAAAGGGAAGTTAAATCGTTTTTGAATAAGAATATGCTTGACTTGGTTGGCTGCTTTAAAACCAGAGTCGAGCAGGATAAAGCTAGCAAGATTCAAAGCAAAATGGGTGGGGTGGAATTTTGTTGCGAACTATAAGAGGATTTGGATTGGATGGAATTCAGCCAATGTAGGGGTGACTGGTTAGACTCTTCTCCCAGCTGATTCATTGCCTCAATCAGGATAAAAACTCTGCCTTCTCTAGCTTCATCACATTTGTCTAGATCACTTCCTGTCCTAGGCTTTTTATTAGTTAGTCCTGGTAAAGCCCCCAGGAGGCGTATTTTTTTGAAACGAGGTCTCCACAATAGAGCAGATAGAAAGCCTCTTTAGGACCACTGAGATCCATAAATGCAACTGTAAGTGGTCCATGGATCATCCTTGGAGATTTCAATAATGTTCTGCATGTTGATGATAGGATAAATGGAACCCAAGTACATCGAAGTGAAGTAAGACTTTCAGAATTGTTGGAGGATCTAGGAGGCAAGCAAATTACAAGGAGGGGAAATCAATACTCTTGGAGTAATAAGAGGGATGCAGAAGATAGAATACACAGCCTTATAGATTGGGTCTTTCGGAATGCAGATTGGTTCTATTCTTATAGTGGCATTGAAGCTATTTACATGCCACCAGAATGCTCTGACCACACTCCAATCCTTCTGAAAACTAGGGTTTCTAGAATGCAAGTCAAGAGACCTTATAGACTGTTAAATGTTCTATTGCAACGAGGCTTACAGGGATGCAGTCAATACCATTTGGACTCAGAATATACCATATGGAGGAAGCTGAAAAATCTGGAACTGCAGACCAAAGAGATGCAAAGAGAACTTTCCTCAACAGAAGATAGATTATAACAGTTGAGGGAGCAACTCAAAAATACTCAGGAAGCACTGAATGAAGATCATTTCAACTCACAGCTAAATGAAGAAGAAAATGCTACTCTCTTAATGATAGAAAAGTGGGATGGCATTCAGGAGCAGATTCTCAGACAAAAATCCAGGATTCAAACTCTAAGGGATCGTTTGGTAGGGTGTATGAGAATAATACTAAACAGTGTATTAGTAATGCTGGGACTAGTTATGCTGGGATTATTTCTTATCCACTGTTTGGTTTGGTGTATTAAAAATAACATGCGTTGCATAAGGGTGCATACATGCTTATCCATGTGTTAAAAACCATGGTATTACTAATGCAATGGTTTGCTATGTATTAGTTATACATAGGATAATACCAAATAGGAGGTATAACTAATACATAGGTTGAAAAACGCTACCAAACAAGGATTAATTAAAATATCAAAGCTAACAGATGTATTGTTTTCCCCTAATACATCCTACCAAACGACCCCTAAGTATTTCCATGCCCAGTTGAAAGCTAGACAAGCTAGAAACAGAGTATCCTGCATCTACACTGAACATGATGAGAGATTAAACTGATTCAGCAGGAATTTGTGGGTTTTTTTCCAGAAGTTACTGGGTGAAGCAGCATCAGAATTACCTGGGATTGACATAAAATCTTCAATGTCCCAGACATCAATATAAACTAATATCATTGCAAGATGCTACCCAGGTTACATATTCTCCATTAATGTCTTCTTTATTTCTCTCAGATTAGCGAGTACAATATTGTATATGTTCCGATGTCATCTCAGCCTGGTTTGCTAAGGACGACTCCTTTATAACTTCAGAATATATTTGAATGTCAATGCAGTACGCCTCAGAAGTTTTCAGCATTCTTCATAGGGCTATTTGCTTCAGCAAAACAAATTATGATGGCAGAAAGAACTAAAATGCAAACCTGTGCCAACAGCTCTCGATAATAGAAGCCCACTGCGGATGAACATCCTCTGGGATATCTAGCCGCTGATTCATGAATCCTACAGCTCCAATCACCTGCAATCAACTCCAAATAGTTGTTCTTTATATATATTATGATGAAAAATAATCCAATTTTATCTTTTACTTATCTTATGCGTGAAGAGTGGGGGGCTCATAGAATTCTGTCAAACCCCGTCTCTTACAGAATGGGGTGGATACACTATGGCGGCAGGGACACAGCAGGGGCATTTACAAGGTTAATACAGCATACAAGTTACTGAATCAGCCAAACCAACAGATCACAAATTGGCCATGGAAGCATATCTGGAAAGTCATGATCCCTTAGCCTGCTTCACTTGGCTTTAGCAAAGGATGATGTTTTGACCCATGGAAATCTCATCAGGAGAGGGATACCCATTATGTTCAAGGTGTTTTCTTTGTGGGGAACAAGCAGAGACAGTCAGCCATCTATTTTTACACTGCAGGATAACAGACTAGTTATGGAAAATCTTTATTAATCTCAGAGGCATATCCTGGACTATGCCTAACAAGATTACTGAAGCTCTCTTGAGTTGGGATGAAGCTGGAAGCGGAGCTAGAGACAGAGATAGATGGAGGACTGTCCCAGCATGTATTTGGTGGACAATCTGGAATGAGAGGAATGC
>NW_017685605.1:0-1133 GCF_001879085.1 Nicotiana attenuata | reverse complement strand
AAAAGAGGAACGGGTTATTCAGCATAAAGAAGGTAGACAATTTACCGTGGCAGGAACTCTGTGACAATGCAGAGGCGTTGAGGTGAAGTTACTGCACCCATGAAAAGAAGAACATTTGGATGTCGAAGACGTTTCATAAGGGACACCTACAAAAAATAAGCATAAAGCCTATCAGAGATGCTTCTGGATTTAGCATAACCTTACTTGAATTGGAGAGGAAAAGCATTAAACTTAAGTCTCCATGCACTAGTATCAGGCAAATAACCTTTTCCAATATATACTATGATTGAGTTGTTATGTCGTAGAACTATTTTCTTTGGCCTTAAATCTATAAAATCGGATAGCATCTGGGTTGGAAAATAAAAGGAGGAACTCCAAGTGGAAGTTGATCGAAATTAATAGAATACTATAGACAGTGGCGAAGCTAGGAATTTTGTCAAGGGTGTTCAAATTTGAAAGAAGTGAAAAAAAATTCCGACAAAGGGTGTTCAATATGTGTTATATACCTCTAAAATGTAATAGTTTACCTATATACACTGTAATTTTTTGACTGTGGTCAATTGACCACCCTTATGACCATGTGGCTTCGCCACTGACTATAGATAGATTCAGAACCATGGATGTCCGATTTACAATTTTGCAGACAACCAAGACTCGAGCAAGAGAAGAACTGGAAGACAGATAGCTCTGAGTCTTTGTTCCTTGTTTAAGTGCATTTATTAAATAATTTACCACTTATTTATGTATCCCTCTTGTTGAGAATTTTTATTTCAACTAGTACCTTATCATATTTGGTTAATATTTTCAAGGATTCTATTGTTATAGTCTCTAATGAACTGGGAAGTGGTATTTTTGTTTTAGACAAACTTAATACTCATCAGTTGCAAATTACTTTTCGCATTGATGCTGCATTAACTGGGATTGATTAAAATAAAAAGTTCAAATTTTCAAGAAATCACAGTGACAAAGAGCATACCTATAACTAATATAGAATAACAGGTTGCGACGGATTTGCGACAAAATAAATTCGTTGCCACAAGAAAGGAAAATATGTCTCAATAACATTAGCGACGGATTAGAGGCAGAAAAAATTCGTCGCCAATTAATTCCGACGACGAAATGACTTGTCGATT
>NW_017685604.1:4858-6711 GCF_001879085.1 Nicotiana attenuata | reverse complement strand
GCAATAAGAGTGAATCATGAAGCAATTAATTCCATTAAGCATGTAGAGGTGAAACTAGTAAATAGAAAACTCAGTCAGGTCAAGAACATATTCATACACAGTGAATATAAAGACCATTCACAATGTTCACATCCTTTGACGTAACTGACTATCAATAATTGACACCTTTTTACTCTACGGATGTTCGAATATCTGCGTCATACACTCGTAATGTCCAAAATCTGCATTCATGACTCCACCTAAATTTGTCCGTTACTTAAAACATTATCCTACCCAAAGAAATCTCTTAAGAACATACAACCATTCTTATAACAACTCCGTTGGTTTTGTTCGCCGTTGGATCTAGTACTACACATGGCCTGATTCCAGTAACACCAGGGATACGTAGGCAACTGAAGAACAAGGGTTGGGCCCCCATTTTTCAAATCACATCATTCCCCACTCAATTCGGCCAAAATTGGTCATTATTTTCTTTACTGACAACTCTTTCATCGTCCCTGGGTAAGGAGGGGCAGCTGTTGATACCCAATTTTGCCCTCACATTTTCTAAATAGTATATATATTTTCAAAATGTCATCTTGCATCATTATTTAATTTACAAGAATTATACAAGTATTTTCCATAATTTTTGCAATTTTTAGAGCTTTAAAATCAATTTTCTTGCATTTAAATTACTTAAATATTTATTAATTATCCCTTTAAATTATGTATGGTGACTTAATCATCCAAATTTGTTATTTATACCCACATACATATTTTAAAATATTTTTACTTCATTTTACATAATTGCATTTATATTTCTAAGTTATTTAAATAATTTTGCAGTAATAACCTATATTTTACACATAATTATATTCATTATATTATTTATACTAAAATATCCTTTCTTATATTTTTATAATATTAAGCTATTATTTTTAGTATTTTACTGCATAAATAACATTTTTATCATTTATTAATCATTTGTCATAATTTATTTTTTTGATAAATTTCATGTATTTTAATTATAGCCCATCTTGAAGTTAATTTCGGACCACATTAGTGGCCCAAATACCCCAAAAATCCCTGGCCCAATCTTCCAGCCCAAACCAAACGACCCCTTAATCTCAACCCGGTCGTGACCTGTTAAACCAACCCGCCCTACTTGATTTTTAATCTTGGCCGTTGATCTCTCAAGATCAACGGCCCACAACTACCCTACCCTTGGGAACTCTAACGCACTAATTTTGGGTTTTTGTTGTTCTTTCGGTGATACTGATAAACAAGCTATTGGCTCTTGATCTCTACCTTACTAGCCCGTTAATTCTGCAAATTTGTGAGTAATGAGACTCTTGCGATTTTATTCTTTTTGTTTGTATTCATGTCATTCAGGACATTGTGAATCAATATGATGTTATTTGCCTCTGTTCGTGTTCATGTTTGTTCTCATTATCCTATACCCTTTTTTACTATCTGATCCCATTTGGATGCTGAGTTTTGATGCATGCCCATTTTATGTGTGTAACTGAATAATTCCCTTAAGCCTACTCTGCTATTCTGATCACCTATTATTCCCTCCACATGCCTTGCTTTGGATTCTTGTACTGAAATTCTTAGGGATTATCTCCTGCCTAGAGCTTATTTGAGTGAACTTCTTTACGATGAATGCTTTCTATATTGATGGGCTTAAGGTCTTTTAATCTATGTTTTGATGATCTAACAAACTTTTTGTATAGAACCAGATAAAGGACCTGAAGCATGCATGGTACAATCATTCAAGTTAATCAACTCAAGATAATCTGGGCAGTGAGCCTTTAGATTCACAAGAACCAGATTAGGGACCTGATCCCTTGGTGTTCCCCTGACAGAAGTAT
>NW_017685604.1:0-1262 GCF_001879085.1 Nicotiana attenuata | reverse complement strand
ATTCAAGATTCACCTGGACACTGTTTCTTAGAATAAAGGATGAGACTTTCGAGGTATTTGTGGCCTTTGTCAAGAAGATCCAAGTGAAGATGGAATTGAAGGTAGCATACATCAGATCTGACCACGGGACAGAATTTGACAACGCCAAATTTGATGAGTTTGTAACGAAAATGGGATCACTCACAACTTCTTAGCACCAAGGACTCCACAGCAAAATGGTGTTGTTGAAAGAAAGAACAGAACTCTGGAAGACATGGCACGGACAATGCTCATTGACAGTAGAATCGCCAAAAAATTTCTGGGCAGAAGCAATAAACACTGCTTGCTACTTGGTGAACAGGTGTTTGATCAGGTCCCTCCTAAACAAAATCCCCTATGAGCTGCTCAATGGAAGAAAACCAAAGATAACTCATCTGAGAACCTTTGGATGAAAATGCTATGTTCTCAACAACGGGAAGGACCGGCTTGGGAAGTTTGATGCAAAAAGCGATGAAGGAATCCTTCTGGGATACTCCCATCAAAGCAAATCCCACAAAGTCTACAACAAAAGGCCACACTGTGTGGAAGGAAGTGTTCATGTGCTATTCAACGAGACGCCTTCCTCTAACAAAGGAGGAAACAATGATGATCTAGATAATGAACCACTTTTGGTCCCTGGGAAATATCTGATGTTTCAAATGGGAAGGCTGATATGATAAGTTAGATGAATGAGACAGGTGAAGATAATGCAAAATCCTCTTCCACTTCTCAAGAGGAACCTGGTACTTCAATTACTACCACTGAAGCTGAAGAAAGAGTTGGAGATGCAGTGCAAGGCACTCCACAAGTAATAGAACAAGGAGTGCAGGGAAATCCATTTAACTTACCCAGTTCGTCTACCAATCAAACTTCAGTCCCAAATTGGAAACACAAAAGCTCCCATCCACTTGATAATATAATCATCCCCCTTGATTCTGGAGTTCAGATAAGATCAAAAATCAGAAATTCCCTAGCCTTCTCAGCATTTCTATCCCAAATAGAACCCAAAAATATCAAGAAAGTCTTGAAGGATACAGACTGGATTACTGCAATGCAAGAGGAACTACATCAATTTGAAAGAAACAAGGTATGGCACCTGGTACCTAGACCTCTCAGACAGAACCATCATAGGGACCAGGTGGGTATTCAGGAATAAGCTGGATGAACATGGAAATACTACAAGGAACAAAGCAAGTCTTGCTGTCCAGGGATACAATCAGGAGGAAGGGATCGATTATGATGAT
>NW_017685603.1:0-6711 GCF_001879085.1 Nicotiana attenuata | reverse complement strand
CCGTGGAAGTCCAGATACAAAATCCATGGTGATGCGCTCCCATTTCCACTCCGGAATCTCTATCTGCTGGAGCAACCCACCCGGGCGCTGGTGCTCATACTTCACCTGCTGGCAGTTGAGGCATCTAGACACATAGCCAACTATATCCTTCTTCATCCGCCTCCACCAGTAGTGCTGCCTCAGGTCCTGATACATCTTTGCGGCACCCGGATGGATGGAATACCGAGAATTATGGGCCTCTGCTAGAATCATCTCTTGAAGACCATCAACATTGGGCACACAAATCCGGACCTGCATCCTCAATACTCCATCATCTCCAATGGTCACATCTCTTGCATCCCCACGCTGGACCCTGTCCTGAAGGACAAGCAAATGAGGGTCATCATACTGCCGCTCCCTGATACGGTCAAATAGGGGAGACCGGGAAACCACACAGGCTAGAACCCGACTGGGCTCCGAAAGATCCAATCTCACAAACTGGCTGGCTAAGGCCTGAACATCCATCACCATAAGCCTCTCTGAAGCTGGTAAATATGCCAAACTCCCCAAACTCTCCGCCCGGCGACTCAAGGCATCCGCCACCACATTGGCCTTGCCCGGGTGATATAGGATAGTGATGTCATAATCCTTCAGCAGCTCTAACCACCTCCTCTGACGCATATTGAGATCCTTTTGCTTGAGCAAGTGCTGCAAACTCTGATGATCAGTATAGATCTCGCAAGGCACTCCATATAAATAATATGCCAGATCTTCAAGGCATGAACAATGGCAACTAACTCAAGGTCGTGGACAGGGTAATTCTTTTCATGTATCTTCAACCGTCTGGACGCGTAAGCAATCACCCTACCGTCCTGCATCAACACTGCTCTGAGGCCAACTCTCGAGGCGTCACAATAGACAGTATAAGACCTCGAACTGGTAGGCAACATCAAAATAGGGGCTGTAGTCAAAGCTGTCTTGAGCTTCTGAAAGCTCGCCTCACACTCCTCTGTCCACTGAAATGGGGCACCCTTCTGGGTCAATCTAGTCATAGGGGCAGCAATCGATGAAAATCCCTCCACGAAACGACAGTAGTAACCCGCCAAGCCAAGGAAACTACGAATCTCTGTAGTTGAGGACGGCCTGGGCCAACTCTGCACGGCCTCTACCTTCCTCGGATCTACCTGAATACCCTCACTAGAAATCACATGGCCTAAGAATGCCACAGAACTCAGCCAAAACTCACATTTTGAGAACTTTGCATATAACTTTTTCTTCCTCAAGGTCTGTAGCACGGTCCTCAGGTGCTGCTCGTGATCTTCCCGACTCTGGGTATACACCAGAATATCATCAATAAAAACAATCACGAACGAGTCAAGATATGGCCTGAACACACTGTGCATCAAATGCATGAAAGCTGCAGGGGCATTGGTCAGCCCAAATGACATGACAAGGAACTCGTAATGGCCATATCGAGTCTTAAAGGCAGTCTTCGGGATATCTGGCTCCCGAATCTTCAACTGATGGTAACCTGAACGCAAGTCAATCTTGGAAAACACCTGTGCGCCCTGAAGCTGGTCAAACAGATCATCAATGCAAGGCAAAGGATAACGGTTCTTCACTGTAACCTTGTTCAGCTGGCGGTAATCAATACACGTGCGCATGGAACCATCCTTCTTCTTCACGAACAAAACAGGAGCATCCCATGGTGAAACACTGGGTCGAATAAAACCCTTACCAAGCAATTCCTGTAACTGATCCTTCAACTCCTTCAACTTAGGAGGAGCCATACGATACGGAGGAATGGAAATGGGCTGAGTGCCCGGCAACAGATCAATGCCAAAATCAATGTCCCTATCAGGTGGCATGCCTGGAAGATCAGCTGGAAATACATCGGGATAATCCCGTACCACTGGAACAAAAGCAACAAAAGGGGTATCAACACTAACATCTCTCACATAAGCCAAATACGCGGCACACCCCTTCTCAACCATGCGCTGAGCTTTAAGAAAAGAGATAACTCTACTGGGAGTGTGATCTAAAGTACCACTCCACTCAATACGCGGAACACCTGGCATAGCCAGCGTCATGGTCTTAGCGTGAAAATCAAGAATAGCAAAGTGGGGCGACAACCAGTCCATGCCCAGAATAATGTCAAAATCCACCATACCGAGTAATAATAAGTCTGCTCTGGTCTCAAAACCATGAATAGTAACCAAACATGACCGATAAACGCGGTCTACAACAAGAGAATCTCCCACAGGAGTAGAAACATAAACGGGGGCACTCAAAGAATCCCGAGGCACACCCAAATGAGGAGCAAAGTAAGAAGACACATAAGAGTAAGTAGAGCCCGGATCGAATAGAACTGATGCCTCTTTGTGACAAACCAGAATAATACCTGTAATGACGGAGTCGGAGGCAACAGCCTCAGTACGAGCAGGAATAGCATAATATCTGGCCCGGCCCCTCTCTCGAGGGCGACCTCTATCTCCCCGACCCCCGCCCCTAGCCGGCTGGGCAGGTGGGGTAGCTGCTGGAGCTGTGATCATGGCCTGAGAACTCTGAGGAGCACGCTGCGGCTGAGCAGTCTGTGAAGATGCACCCCTACCAAGTCTGGGGCAGTCCCTAACCATGTGGCGTGTATCACCACACTCAAAACAAGCTCTGGGAGGACGCGGTGGCTGTGACTGGCTGGGACTAGGCCTGCTTGACTGACCTCTGGAAGCACCCCGCGCAGGAGGCGCGCTAGAAACTTGAGGTGCATAGTAAGGCTCCTGAGGTGCAGGTGGAGCTGGAGTACTTCCGGCTGCTGGAAGAGCTGAATGAATAGGGCGACCCACATAACCCCTACCATAACGACCTGCTGATGGGGTACGGGCACCAGAGTAGTGACCCGACTCTCGAGACATCTTGGCCTCCCTCTCCCCTCGCTCCCTGGCGAGCATATCCTCAATCCTCCTAGCAATGCTCACTACCTGCTGATAAGGAACGTCTGTCTCCAACTCTCGAGCCATGCTAGATCTGATGGGTGGGATAAGACCCTCAATGAACCTACGAACTCTCTCCCGAACTGTAGCAACCAAAGCCGGTGCATGCCTGGCCAACCTAGTATAACGGATAGCATACTCTGAAATGGTCATAGCACCCTGGCGCAAATGCTCAAACTCTGCGCGCCATGCATCCCTGAGACTCTGGGGGACAAACTCTCTCATGAACATATTCGAGAACTGGGTCCAAGTCAGTGAAGCAGCCTCGACTGGACTGTCTATCTCATAAGTGTGCCACCAATCATAGGCAGCTCCCCGAAGCTGAAAAGCAGTGAAAGAAACCCCGCTGGACTCCACGTGCAAAGAATACGATGACACTCCTCTAGAAATCCCAAGGCATCGTCTGATGCTAATCCACTGAACACTGGGGGATCATACTTCTTGAACCTCTTAAGTCTGCGTTGCTCGTCCTCTGAAGCAGCTGACCCATCCTCGGGCTGAACTGATGCTGCAGGCGGTGCCGGAATAACCTCGGGAGCCTGCTCAACCTACACTCGCTGCTCAGGAGTGCGGACGGCGGGAGTTTGTGCTCCTCCCCCGGCTTGGGATGTGGCTGCAGCAAGGGGAAGCAACCCCGCCTGAGCCAACGTGGTGTACATGCTCATGAACTGAGCCAAAGTCTCCTGGAGTGCTGGAGTAGTAGTGGCAGTAGTAGGTGTGCCAGGTGCCTGGGCTCCGGCTGGATCTGCTGGTGGTACCTCGGCGATAGCTCGCGCAGGTGCTCTGGATGCACCACGCGCGCGTCCTTGACCTCTTCCCCGGCCCCAGCCTCTGGCGGCTGCAGTAGGGGCGCGGGTGCCTGATCATCTCGAGTGGCACGTGTCCTCACCATCTGTGAGAGAATAGAAGTCAGAAGTTTAGAATTGATGTCAAAAATATCGCACGACAAGGAATTCAAATGAAACGGAGATTTTTCCTAAACAGTTACATAGCCCCTCGTAGATAAGTATAAACGTCTCCGTACCGATCATCGAGAATCTAATAAACTGGCCTGTGTTCCGTGACTCCTATGAACCTAGAGCTCTGATACCAACTTGTCACGACCCTAGTTTACCGACTGTGAACATGTCATGACGGCACCTGGTCCCCACGACCAGGTAAGCCTAATATTGCGGAAATATAATAATTGCGGAAAAAGTAGAGAAAATCAAATCAAATACTAAAAGAAACTGTACTGAATGCCGCTTGGCAAGTACAACTCAATATCACAAGTCTAAAACAATTCCCAAAACCCGAAAACTCACGGGCAACACAGGCTACAGAAGCGAAAAGTAAAGGCTCCAAACTCCAGATTATCTAACAACTGGAAGAAGAAAAACTATGCACTAGAGATAGAGTAAGAGGGAGACTCGTCGGTCTGCGGACGCAACAGATCTACCTCGAAGTCTCCGTAGTCCTCCTGCCTCACTGATAGTGCGCCTGAGTAGAGGTACCTGGATGATCTGCACATGAATAACATGCGCAGGAAGGGCATGAGTACACCACAGCGTACTCAGTAAGTGCCAAGCCTAACCTCGGTTGGGTAGTGACGAGGAAGGTCAGGGCCCTACTGAGGCTAAAATATAATAATAAATTAACAGTATGAAAAATAAGCAGTAATAGTGAGTACAACAGTGAGATAAGATTGGTTAAACAAGGCAATAGCAAATACACAAAGGACGGAACAACCACAGAATAAGTACAGCTCAATACCAATGGTAACAATGAGGATCTCCCAGGATACCGTCCTGTAGTCCTTTTCTCAACTGTCCAGTGGAACTCCCTGGATACCGTCCCGTAGTCCATCATATGTGTATATCCGAAGGATCTCCCGGGGTACCGTCCCGTAGTCCAACTATCAATGTGCAGGGGGATCTATCGGGAATCTAACCCGCAGTCCCAAAGTAAAAGTGCAGGGGGATCTACCGGAAATCGAACCCGTAGTCCAAAGTAAACAAACAAGGGGGGAGCTACCGGAATCCCACATCCGTAGTCCCAATGTAAATACGCAATCACAACCAGAAGATACACAGAAATGAAGTACAAAGACAAGCAACGGGTAGAACTGGCCTAACATGCTTCATGTAGTACAGTCAAGGCAACATAAGCAAGTAGGCAAGTTAAATAAACTAAACATGCTTTCCTAATCTAGCACAGGTTATAGTTGCAAGTAGAATAAAGCAAATATGAAAGTAACTCAATCGCAATATCTTAAGTAAAACCGGATTTTCAACAATTGGCTCAAGTACGCGCTCGTCACCTCGCGTGCAAGGCACTCAAAATACCAAATAACAATATCCTAAGGGGAAAGGTTCCCCACATAAAGTAAGACAATCCACTTACCTCGAACCGGCTCAATATCTATAGAAACCACGCCTTTGCCACGATTATCTGACTCCAAATGGCCCAAATCTATTCAATTCAATTACATATCGTAAATAATATTGCAAACAACTAATTCCGCTAATAAATTTATAGCTAGGGCGCAAAAATAGGTAAAATGACCAAAACGCCCCTCCAGCCAACGTCTCAGAATCGAATAATTTTCACATTTTCAGAACCCTCGTACTCTCACGAGTCTAACCATATAAACATCTCCCAAATCGGAGGTCAAATGCCCCCTCAAAACCCAATAGTTTGGTGTATGAAGTTTTACCCCAAATTAACCAACTTTTGATCCTAAATTCGAATTCCAATGATGTAGTTAGCTATATAATGATGAAATATAATGAAAAGGGATCAAGGAAATGTTACCCAATGATTTTCTCTTCAAAACCCACTCAAAATCGCCTTCTCCCGAGCTCTCAATCGATTTTCAAACTTATGAAATTTAACCCTCGAAATTGATATTTCTGAACAGTCATTTCCGCTTCTGCGGACAAGGGACCGCTTCTGAGGTCCCGCTTAAGCGGAAAGCCAACCTCTTCTGCGGTTTTCATTAAAAGGGACAAGACCGCTTCTGCGATAGCTGGGCCGCTTCTGCGGAAGTGGCACCGCTTCTGCGGCTTATGAGGAAGGGGGCACAAGCCGCTTCTGCAACGTCCAAGGCCACTTCTGCGGCTCCGCTTCTGCGGTTCCCAAGCTGCAGAAGCGAAAATACTAGAAAGAAAAATACCAGCTGCAACAATTACTTAGAAATTTCTCCGTTAACCACCCGAAATCAGCCCGAGGCCCCCGGAACCTCAACCAAAAGCACCAATACCACCTAATACCTTATTCGAACTTGTACCAATCCTTAAAACACCTAAAACAACACCGGAAGTCCGATTAAATCAAAGATTCAAGCCTAAGAACTTCAAATTCCAACAAAATACACTTTCGATCAAAAACCTAACCAAACCTCGCCCGAATGACCTGAAATTTTGCACACACATTTCAAATGACATGACGGAGCTACTTCAACTTCCGAAATTCCAATCCGACCCTCGGATCAAAAACCACTATCGGACCGGAAACTTCAAAAATTCAAACTTCGGCATTTCAAGCCTAAATGAGCTACGAGCCTCCAAAATACATTCCGAACATGCTCCGAACCCCGAAATCACCTAACGGAGCTAACGGAACCATCGGATTTCCATTCCTAGGTCGTCTTCACACTGTTCTGATTACAGACCATTTTTTAACTCTTAAGCTCTCATTTAGGGACTAAGTGTCCCAAAACTCTCCAAAACTTAACACCGAACGTCCCGGCATACCAAAATAG
>NW_017685602.1:5120-6712 GCF_001879085.1 Nicotiana attenuata | reverse complement strand
TCAGTATTAACAGAGAGAATACCCACACCCTATTTGAATATCAAAAGCTAATGCAACACCACATTTGAAGTGAGAGGTTCAGATTATGAGAATAATGACTAAGCTTAGCACCGACTTGAACTGAAACAGACGGATGAAACACACATATGTCAACATTCAAGGTTGGAAGTGAAGAGGAATAGGAATGAAATAGTCACCATCCCAGAACTTAATTGCACATATACCAATTGACCTAACATTTTAAACTTCTACATCCATTCGGACTAGAATCGCCCACCTGTTATTTGATACTTCTTTAGTAATACCCTGATTACCCCCCTCTTAGCATTTCAAAATCAATTTAAGCATGAGAATAATACCCCAAAATAGTGACCTTTTATTTCAGATAAAGAGGAGACAGCTCACTACATTTAAACTTATTCAAAACACCCTTACTGTAACAGTCCAACAGTCCAACATTACTTACAACACATAGGTGCAAGCTCAAAGACTAAAAATGAAATATACTATAAACTATATAACTAACTACTCTAAGAAACTTAACAACAAACGAAAAGTCACTCAAACCATGGAAATCATGAAAATGTACTGAAAGTCTAGCATTGAATCTCTTATCATTTCTACCAATAATTACAAACCACTTATGTAAAGTTAACTTAGACAAAAGGTCTAGAAAGCAAATCAGAAAAACAATATGGAAGGGTTCTCATGCTCCAATTCTCCAATCGATTCATTTCTCAAGTTGTCAATATTACAATCAGCAGGGTTACAGAATGGTGTACCTGGAAATAAGAGGAAGTAAGAATAAAGTGTGGTTTTAGTAGATGAACAAACAGCAGCAGCACAGCAGGGTTCAGCTCAAACAATCCATTTCAACCGTAAAAATGGTGTGGAAACAACCCAGATTCATTCTCGATCAGACAGTAATTAAAACTGACCCCCAACCAGGCTTTTAACAAACCAAATTCAAACCATTTTTACCCCAAATGAACCAGCAATTTTCGGCACCAAAATGAACCTCAAAAATCAAAGTAAAATGAGAAAACCCCAATGAAACAGTGATTTTCTGCAATTGTTTTGCCGCCTGGATTTTTTCTGAATTTCTCCCTCTTAAGATCTGCCTTCCAAGGCAAGAAATGATGCCTTTATAGGCAAGAAGGTAGGGCATCTATCAAGTTTTTGTTTTGCCCTTTAGGTCCCTGATTTTATGACTTGTTAGCCAAGTCATAGTGTCAAAACTAAAACCAGCCCCTGCTAGAAACTTCTAGGAACTTCTTTAAGCAGTTATCCAAGATTCTCTACACTACAATTCCCATGCTACCCTTTGAATCCCTGTTTATTACCCTTTTACCACCCGGGTCAACTGGTCAAGCTAATTGGGTCAAGTCGACCCCATTCGATGGGTCTACTAAAGAAACCAGTTCAATTCTCTATTGGGCTTTAAGATTAATTGAAACCCAACATGAATCAGTACTCTCGCACAAATTTAGCCCTAAATTCAAAGTAAAAGAAAAAGGTAAACCCAAACCAATCCAAGCATGGATCAAAATGACCCGCATCAAAAACGAACAAACCAACTCGACCAAGACCTG
>NW_017685602.1:0-834 GCF_001879085.1 Nicotiana attenuata | reverse complement strand
GATTTCAGCACTGTCCAGTTGGACAAGGACTTGTCTTATAAGGAGGAGCCGGTGGCTATTCTAGACCGGCAGGTTCGTCAGTTGAGGTCGAAGAGTTTTCCTTCTGTTCATGTTCAGTGGAGAGGTCAGCCTGCTGAGGCATCGACCTGGGAGTTCGAGTCCGATATGCGGAGCCGTTATCGCCATCTTTTCCCCAACTCAGGTACTTTCTTCTTATGTCCGTCCGAGGACGAACGATTATTTTAGAGGTGGAGGATGTGATGACCCAAAAGGTCATCACTTGTTTTTAAAATGAATTCTACGTTTCGAGGACTAAAAGACCTCTTTTAGCTTCACCCCAATTTGCGTGCGCAGTCCGGGCGCATAGCCGGAAAGCCTAAATATGAAAATCTATGGAAAAAAATGATGATACATTTTGACTATAAAATGAGTTAATTTGACTTCGGTCAACATTTTGGGTAAACGGACCCGGACCCGTGATGTGACAGTTCCGGAGAGTCCGAGGAAAATATGGGACTTGGACCTATGCCCGGAATCGAATTCCGAGGTCTCAAGCCCGAGAAATGAATTTTTAAAGAAAATTATTTTCTGAAATTGTTTAAAGGAATTTGAAATGAATTTTGATTTGAACATTTTGATATCGGGCCCGTATTTTGGTTCTAGCGCTCGGTACAGGTCTTATATGTGGTTTAAGATAATTCTGTGAAGGGAGATCATTTGGATTCCATTAGTAATGAGGATTCGGAATATCACACATTGATTAATCAAAGAGAGATTCAACAACGAAAAGAAAGATCGATTCTTTGG
The DNA here is from genome assembly GCF_001879085.1 of Nicotiana attenuata. Classification (NCBI taxonomy): domain Eukaryota; kingdom Viridiplantae; phylum Streptophyta; class Magnoliopsida; order Solanales; family Solanaceae; genus Nicotiana; species Nicotiana attenuata. The sequence goes on along the minus strand of NW_017685602.1, from coordinate 27 downwards.
GATCCTTCCTTTCTTCAAACGGAACGA
>NW_017685601.1:5797-6712 GCF_001879085.1 Nicotiana attenuata | reverse complement strand
ATTCCTAATCGCCTACATATTGTTCTCTGTGGGATTCGACCCCGACTTATAGTTGGGTAAATTATATTGCATGCGATCGTGTCCTATTTACTTTTTAGTAGTGAATTTGGACGTCATCAAAATTGGCGCCGTTGCCGGGGAACAATTTGGCGTAATTTAGGTTGTTTGAGAAATAAGTGTAAGTGCTTTGGTCCAAACTTGTGAATATTTGTAATTATTTTTCTTACCTTGGTCTATTTTTCTTGTTTGTTTCTTGTTTACTTTCTTATTTTTGAAAAATGACATCATATAATGAAAATTGGTTGGATAGTAGTTGTTCATACTTTGATGATCCTTGTCCTTATTGTGGAGGACCACACTCATGGCAAAAATTATTTAAATTCTCCCCGGGGTGGATTGTGCGCACAATCTCAAAACCCATGAGTGGAGTATTTGTGATAAGTGTGGTTGTCAAAATGGTCATTGGGAATATTGTGCTTATTTGTCCTTCAATAAAACTGCTACGAAACCTTCTTCTCTCTGAGTCTTCTAAATCTTCTGGGAAAGTGCACACTGGCGTGACTTCTTTTCTGTTAGTGTCATACCCTAATTTAGAAACGAGGATCGGATCAGTTACAAAAGCCGGATGACCTTTTGGTTACCGGTATGTTGCCCCCTCTCGGCTCGAGTTGTCTGCTCGGGTAAGCCAGTTCTAGAACAATACACCCAGGTTTCAAAACCTTGAATAACATAGCCTCATGCCGGATCCCTAGTAGGAACGCTTGTTTTCATCACGTGCATTTTGACTTTGGGGGACTCAACACAGGGGTTGGTTCCGTCTAGGACAGATGTACCCAAAACTAAAAAGACCAATCCTGATGCAATCTTACGTGCTAACTTGCGTATCTGTCTTTTCGGCTTTGCAATTGTTCACTG
>NW_017685601.1:0-3235 GCF_001879085.1 Nicotiana attenuata | reverse complement strand
TAGTGAGGAGATGCGGGTAATCCGCGAGCTAGTAGCTGGCCTTCTACAGGGACCTGGGGAAACATCTGAGGGACCCGCGTACATTTCCAAGAAAGAGTTTCAAAAGTACCTTGAGGATCAGAGGAAGCAGGGGGATCACCTCAAGACGCTGGAGAAGGCATACACTGAGTTGGCCAAGGCACATGGTGAGTTGAGCACTTCTCATGGCACTCTGGAAAAGGCACACACCCAGATGAAGAAAAGAGACAAATTCTTTACTCGCATGTGGAAGGGTGTAAAGGGGCTGTGTAAAGTCCTAAAGCCTCAAGACCCAATTCCATCGACCAGGCCGGTAGATGATGATGATTTTCCTGTTCATTGGTCCGGGGAAGAAGGAGAGGAGGATGCCTCCGAGTCAGACAGCAAGAGAGCACCTGATGCAGTATTCAGTGAGCACCTTCCACCATTTTACTCTATCATGTTTAGTTGCATTGGGGACAACACATGATCTTTAGTTGGGGTGACTTCTTGTATAACTGTTGTTCTTGTATAAATGTGGATAACTGCGGAGATTGGTACTCTGGTTGTGTTCCTTTTTTTTTTTTGTTATTATATTTTCATGTGATGTGTGATATTATTGTATTTATTAGCTTCTTGATTTTGGTTGTTAGCTTCTTAATTTTTCTTATATAGTATGTTTTATGTTAGTGGCGATATCCTTGGTTTTCTTTGTACCACGGTTCTTTTTCCAAGGATGCCAATTTTCTTCTTGAACCGGGCAATTGTAGTAAATTTTTGGCGACTTTTCCCGATGATGGATAGATAGACAACTTTCTTAAGGAAATTAGTCTTGTAGTTTAGATATAGCTATGTTAATATTATGAAGAATAAATGATTTGGGTTGGAGTTTGCGCCCATTGACCAAGTTGTGGCTTGCTTGGTACCAACAGGATTTAAACTTCGGCATATGAATTTTTGGTTGTTGAAAAAGAAAAATAACTGAAGTAGAGATGTCATGACTTTTAGACTCAAATTTTGGCTCTTTGATTCACTAAATAGCTTCCTATGCTATATGTAACATCTTTGAGTCATTTGTTTCAATTGGATTTTGGATTTGTATTCCACTTGAGTGTTTATGTGCCATGTGTGGTGAGATTTATTGTGAGTTCTTTTGCATTACTTGTAGTCTAGAACTTGCCCGGAATGTGCTTCAAGGCAAAATTATAGACTAACTTGGTTTGAAAAATGATATTAGGCCTTCCTTGGACCGCCATTGTGCCTTAAATTTCCTACCCTCGAATATTTTCCTAGTCAACCCATTTTGAGCCTTTAACTTTGTTCTTTGGCAACCATGTTACAAGCTTTAATCCTTTGTTCTTTATTGATCTATCTTTTGGCACTCTACCTCCCTAAGTACTTTGGAAAGTGTAAACATAGGCTAAAAGCCTAAGTTTGGGGGTGAAGGTTGGAAAAGTTGTGATATGAAAGTTGTTTAAAAGGTGGAAGGTAGAGACAAAAAAAATATATGAATGATGGAAAAAAAAAGTGAAACCTTCCTTGATTTTGAAAAGGAAAGAAAAAAAAGGGAATAAAATGATAAGAAATTATGGATAAAGGGAAAATTAGGTGTCGAATGAAAAGTGAAGAAAGGATGGAGAATGTTATTGAAGGAAGTGGACTTTAATTGTAAATTTTGTAGTGCCCGGGAAGGTTTTGAGTCACTCTAACCAAAATTGTGCCCTACCTTAACCAAAAGCCTAAACTACAACCCTTTAAGTCCTAATTGATTTTGAACCAAATTGTCTACATTAGTGGAGGAATACATGAAGGGCAAGCCTATGGTACTACTTGTATGCATTTGAACATCTTTTTGAGTGAGGGTTAATTCTTTCCATTTGATATCCCATTTTTTGTTTTGAATTAAGATTTATGAGTGTGGGATCCTCTCTTAAATGTGAGGGCACATAAAATTTGAGTTGTGAATTTAATCTCATTTTCAATTGGAAGAAATGACCAAAGAAAGATATTGTGATAGAGAGGTAAATTTTGAAGCTTTAGTGTCATGACTTGATTTGCATAGTGCTTGGGCATTTGAAATGTAATGAAGTTCATGAAAAGTGTTCTGCAATTCATATGCATTGGTTTAATTGTTGGTACCAATTGAAGTCATGCGTTTGTGCTTATAGTATACCGTTTTGGCTTGGCATGATAAGGATACAATGTTGAGTTAAATACTTGGGAAGAGATTTTGTCGCTTTCATTGCTTGAGGACAAGCAATAGTTTAAGTTTGGGGGTTTGATAAGTTGGTATTTTACCAACTTATCTTGGCTTTAAACCTATATTTTTGCTATGTGTGAGTGATAAAATCACGTGTTTAATGCCATTTACTTATATATTACAGGTTCTATGTGATTTAGAAGTGATGTTGAAGAAACAAAGTGAAACAAGTCAAAAAGAATCTAAAAAGAAGAAAATGTGGGAAGGGGCTTCAGTTGTCGCAATTGCGACATACTCCTGGGAATTGCGAAGAATACAGTCTTTGGTATTGCGAGGAAAGCATGGGAATTGCGAAGGAAGATGATTTAGGCAGTCATCGCAAATGCGAAAAAGACTTCGCAAATGCGAAGTCAACCAGGGGAGTCAACCTTCGCAAATGCGAAGTCCTCTTCGCAAATGCGAAAGTGCACAGTATATGCATAGTTCGCAATTGCGAACTTATGTTCGCAAATGCGAAAATCGAGCATCAGACCTGGGCAATTCTGGAATTTCATATTTTTTGTCCCCAAACCATTTAACACCCGACTTAGCTCATTTGTGGGGAATCTTTTGGCTTATTTTCAGTTCCAAACACTAGAGAGAACAAGGTTGGAAGCTAGGGTTTGCACACACACTTGGGTTTTGAAGATTTCAAGCTTGTGGTTAAGGATTTCTTACCCATTTATGTTTATTTCTTCATTTCCTTGCTTTGTATTGAATATTTAAGTGTGTAGTATTTATTTCCAACACTTGAATCTTGTTTATGGAAATATTCATATTTAAAGTGTGGATTAAAAACCTTGTTGTGCTTATGTATTGAATGAATTTTATCCTTTTATGAAGTGAGTTATTGTTACTTTAATTATTCTTGTTCTTTAATGTTTTCAAAGGGATTAGCTAACCCTAAGACTCACCCATTTACTCCGAATTAATTTTGGAAAAGATAATTTGGGGTTGGGAAAGATTAATTAACAAGAACTTGAGGCGTTAACCCTCATT
>NW_017685600.1:0-6713 GCF_001879085.1 Nicotiana attenuata | reverse complement strand
GCGAGACTAGGGCCGCAGGTGCGGAGCCGCAGAAGCGGCCAGAAGAGCCGCAGATGCGGTTTTGGACTGGAAGTGAAGGGACGGCAGATGCGGTCATGTAGCCGCAGAAGCGGGACCGCACCTACGGTGGTCGAGGCGCAGAAGCGGAAAATGGGTCCTGGTGAGAAACCGTAGGAGCGGTAGAGAGGCCGCACCTACGGAACCGCAGAAGCGGTCATTGGACCGCAGGTGCGGAAGTGCTGGAGGCAGTGAGTGTTTTAAAAATCGGGATTTGGCCATTTTCTCTCATTTTTCTCCTGGCTTGGGCGATTCTTGGAGGATTTCAAGAGGGGGTTTTCATCATCAACGATAAGGTAAGCTATCCCCACCTATCTTGAGTTAAATACATTGATTATGTACGGATTTGAGCATGAAATTGGTAGAAATTTGGGGTTTTGGTGGGAAGACCTAGAAATTTATATTCTTGGAATTTGACCACAATTTTGGGTATGAAATTGAGAGTAAATTATATATTTGGGTCCGTGGGGTTATGGGTAAACTTGTTCTTCGAAAAATTTCGGAATCCGGGCACGTGGGCCCGAGGGCGTTTTGTCAACTTTTCGATTGGGGTTAGGAATTGTTATAAATTGGATTGTAATGAGTAATTGAGTATATATTAATGGGTTTGCATAATTATTGGCTAGCTTTGGAGCATTTATCATCGATTCGAGTCTTTGGAAGGGCGTGGGATGCCGGTTAAGGATCTTCGGAGCGAGGTGAGTCTCCTTTCTAACCTTGTGAGAGGGAATTGTCACCATAGGTGATTTAATTGGTTATGTGCTCCTATTTATGGGGGATACGTACGTACGAGGGGACGAGAGTCCATGCGTAGCTACTATTATGTTTATGTCTGGTTAGTCTAGGACCCAAAATCATGCTATACTTGAAATATTTGTAATCTTACTGACAGTTTGAATTGCTTAAATCACATCGAATTAGTGAATGAATTTCTAAAAAGATTAAACTTCATTTTCTTGAATTGTTAAAAGAGAATTGGCTTTTCCTTGGATAATTGTTCCTTGATAAGATGATTGACTGATTGTTGTGTTTATTTATATTTGACCGTGTCACATGTATGATACGCGAGCGGGGTAATAGATGCATCTATGGTTCGGGCCGCTCGACCCTCGGCAGTGCACATTTTTTATTCATGTTGGATCGGGCCGTACGACCTCGGCATGAGTTGCACATGTTTGTATTGCTTGCCTGGAGATTTATTGATATTGCTACCTGCTCTCCCCGGCTTGAGATAACTGTTAATTAATGGATTATGAATGCGGAGACTTTTAATAAAAAGGAACTTTTACCCGTTTGGTAACTTATTTGAATCTACTGTTGTCCTTAATAAATCCGTGAGTCATCGCGTTAATAATAGTATTATTGGACCATTAGTAAGTGTCGAAGTTGCCATATCGTCTCTACTTCTTCGAGATTAGGCGGGATACTTACTGAGTACACGTTGTTTCCGTACTCATGCTACACTTGCTGTGCATTTTGTTGCACAGGTACAGGTACTTCTACTGGCCTATTGGTCGTAGCAGCACGACCGACCCGGAGACTAAGCGAGCTGTATTTTCTCGAGGCGACCCGCAACTAGTATAGTCTCTCTCATAATTGTATTTATTTTCTGTCCCCTTTGTGTTCCGGACAGCTGTTGTACTTTATTCAAATTCCTAATTGCTCATGCACTTGTGACACCGGGTTCTGGGATGGTTATGCAGTATTTTGTATTAATCGCTTATCATTTAATTTGATTTGAAACGATTATCTTTTATTGGTAAATTTGAAGGAAAATCATAGATTTCAAGAGCATTAAAATCAGAATTTAATTAAGTATTTTGGTTGGCTTGCCTGACAGTGGTGTTCGGCGCCATCACGACCCTTAGTGGATTTTGGGTCGTGACAACATGGTATCAGAGCACTAGGTTCCCGTAGGTCTCACTAGTCATGAGCAAGTCTAGTAGAGTCTCGCAGATCGGTACGGAGATGTCTGTACTTATCCTCGAGTGGTTGCAGGACTGTTAGGAGTACTTCCCTTCTTGATTCCTCATCGTGCGATTTGATCCCTGGAGGCTATGCTTTTAATTCCTTCATATTCAATCTTATGCGACGCGAACCGCTTGTTATAAATCGAGGATTCAAGAATTATAATGGTACTACCGATGCAGTGCGAGGTGTTTCTCCCTACATAGTTGTCTGGGCTATTATCGTCGCCTTGTGGAAGGATATTCTGCGTTTCAGCTCAGTAGCGGTACTTGTGAGAGCTCGAGGCTAGGCACAAATTACCATGATGCTATGAATGATTGTTCCGCAATATTGATATGATGGTAGGACGTTTGCCTACGTGTCAGGGCAGTGAATGACTTGAAGGGAGGTTTACTTAGTACATGATCTAGAGATTCGGTATTTTATTCCCGGCAGGGGAAAGGCCAATGGACTAAGAATGGTCAGATGTGAGCTGGTGGAGTAACGAGACTTGGTATTTGCGAGCGTGGTGGAGTTTTCTTCTATGATGAGGTGTCGTTGCCTAATTGAAAGTATTTAGTTCGCCGGTGTTATTATCTTCTACGATTCGCCTTTAGGGTAAGATATTGTGTAATAGTATCGAAGATGCGGCTGTTAGATATCGCGGGGTGCGGTAGTTCAAGATTGAATCAGTATCTCTAATGTCAACGGCTCGAGAAGGATGATCTCCGGAAAGGTTTAAAGTTAGTAGCAATTTGTGGGTTCAAGTGCTACGAAGATAGATTTTATTAAGGCAACAACTGAGCAGCAAAGGATGAGGAAGGACATGTGGGGAGTGTCAGGCGGTGGTTAAAATTTCTAGAAGGCGAGGTATAAGAAGCAAAGGTCGAGTGGTCGATTAGAGGGGTGAGTTCCACCAAAAGTGGGAGAGTGGCGGAGTTGCATATGGGGTTTGTGTTAGGATGACTACGCACCTTAAGGAGAGTTTGGAACGACTTGGGAATTTTAGTAATTGATGATTGGGGCCTACGGATTAATTTGAAGTATGGACTATTATGCGGCAGGAGATTTGATATAACGGAAAGAAGCTGCTTGAAATGAAGAAGGATGCAACCTAACTTTGAATTGAAAGGATGTTGCCGCACATTTAATTGATTTCCACGAGGGGTGAATGGACTTGTGCAGCTGGTGAATGAGTACGGGCTCAGGTGGGTTATTTCCAGTGAGCAGATCGGCGATCGCATGATTGGCGAAGCTTCTGCGAAGAATTCTACTGGCTATACAGCAAAGAGATCGGTAGTGTGAGTGTGGTTGCTAATTCAGAGTATAAAAAGGGGTTTTTACAGAAAAATTCCGAGAATTTTGGCGGTGATTGTGCAAGGTTATGTCAATAAGAGATAAAGGATCCTGGTGAAGTCCAAAGTTGTGTAACAATGGCTTCAAGCTAAGTGGGAGAGTCCCACCGCCTATGATTAGGGTTGCATGGCTAACTACTTGCGAGGTTTCTGTTTATTAGCATATTGATGGGTCATTTCATCTACAGAAAGAACATAAGTGGTAACTTGAGCAAAGAAATTGTTAAAGGTGCGTTATGGTTGGCCTTATTGGCTCGTGTTCAGACTTGGGGAAGGATTCAGGATTTATGCCTTGTATAGATGCGGGTTTCAAGGGAAATGATTCTGCCGGGAGCTTCGTCGAGAGGGTATTCAAGTGCTAGGAGATTTATGGAATTGATTATATTCGGGGCCAAGTCAGAGCGGGTGGCTCTCAACAACGGTCCTAGTGGATTCAAAGGGGCAAAGCGTGGTGCCTAATGGTTACGAGTGTATAGGTACAACTAAGAATCAACCTTTGTAGCAACTTATGAGAAGAGGCACAGAATATTCTATGATGTTGACTTGCAGTGTAGCATTTGGGAGGTATGAAATAGTTTGTGGGATTTGAGACAGCATGGTCTCGTGATTCAAGGTCACTCGGGATAAGTGCGGATGGAGTGTGTTATGTGTTGAATGGAGTTATTATTATTTCTAAGGAGATCAAGAATTAATCTGGGAGAATATAGATTGGTTAGCCATAGTTGGATTGGCATATTGGTGGTAGTGATCAGTTCCTTCAACGCGATCAAGTTATGCAAGTGAATTATGACGGCACGTGTGAGGTTTGTCGATCGCCGTATTTGATGTTATTCAGAAATATTCCACTATTATGGCCTGTCATGTGTAGGCGGACACCGGAAGGGCTATGGTGGCTCAGACCACTACTTAGAGATTTGCATATTCTAAGGTTATGAGAATTTACCTGTGTGTTACGATGGTTCTCCTGAAGTGAGTTAAGTGAAAGGTTTTTATACGATAAAGCGTTAAACTATTAGTGGTTCCGGAGTTATGATAAAAAATTGCGTTCTATCGTATATTGGCGTGTTGGGTGCAGTGAGTGGCATGGAATTTGAAGTGAGGATCAAGATTGCAGTTCGATGTTGACAAGGATGTCATGAGCTCGGATGAGCAGGAAAGTAGTTTCAATGTTTAAAGTAAGTTGGTATTGTCTCCAGCGTCACCTGAGATCGGTGTTTTGTGAAAAGGGCTTTGCATCCTGGTTAAGGATTCTTGGTTGCTCTTTAGCTTTAGTGCGGTTGGTGGTCTGGATGTACAGACATGTTATCTGCCACGGGAAGGTTGTATAAGTGTGGCATGTAGTCACTTGATTGGTTGAAGAGTTAAACCAAGTAGGAAGATTGTGGTGATATCGCTAATTCGAGAATGGATGCCTGGAGAGCACTCGATTTATTGGGTTGTGAACTGTGGAGGATTACTCCGGTTATGATGGTTGTTCTTGTGTGTTATAAGGAAAACGGGGAGTATTTATGGACCTTTGAAAGGTCATTAGCCTAGTTCAGTGCGATCAGAACCAGCTTGAGGTCCGCGGAGGGGTTTAAATGCGAATATGGACTCTATATCAGGCCAGATGTGTTCATTTCAGTAAGGCGCTCCTTGTGGAAGAGCAGTCAGGGTGTTATTTTGTCGTCAATTATTTCCAGTAATGATATGTTGCGCCGTGTGAGTTGTGACACGGCTTGATGAACTGCTTATGTGTTGAGGTTCCGCGTAGAGATAATATTATATGAGCAAAATGGCTCTTGAGATTCAGATCGTATATCGCACCCCAGTTCTGCTTGAGTTTTGTAGCCTATGGCACTATACGTCTCTCCAGGGATGGTATTATGCACTTAGCGTGTTGGTGCCCGATATTCAGCATTTTGTTGTAATGAACAATTTAGCTCGATGTATATTTCCTTATGTGAAATCTATGTGTGGATCGGGTGGTACACCGCCATGGGTATGTTATTTGGATCGGGTTGCACACCGCAACAGCGAGATGTTGAGTACAGTTCCCCGTATCTGTTTTTATGTGTTTTGTTCTTTTCCCAAGAGGAACTTATATTAGATGTGTGCCCGCGTCGCATGTATGATTCGCGAGCGGGGTAATTGGAATTCCTTTTCAGAGTTCATTTTCCTTTTGTATCGCATTCGAATTGGTAGCCTATTGGCACATTGCGGCATCATATGAGACTTTTGACCATGTCCGGGGTGGCTTATTGCCTGAGCAGTTCGTACTGGGTGAGACGAGATCATTGGACTTAGGATCAGTGCAATCTGAATATATGAAGTATATTAAGGAGCAAAGACCATTATTTGGTTCAGAAAGAGGTAATGGTTCTTGACAGGAGTATAGACCCTATGAATCGTTGATACGGCAGTTGGTTATGAATTTCTACACATCTCTTCCGTCGTGGCGACATTGCGAGAGTTGGAACAGGACTTATATATGTCATGGGGTGCACTGTGAGCATCAGATTCGGGAAATGTCGACTATTATGATCAGAGAGTGTTATTATGGTCTTGTGAATGATGGGATGCATGGTGAACCATTTCACTCAAGGCAAGGGAATGAAAAATTTTCTGTGCAGTCATTTTCTGGTACAGCATGTGGTGATTGATACGGTGTTCATATGTTGAAAGCAGGCCTGACAGAGAATTTCGAATGTTGAAACTGGGCTCCAAGGCTTATTTCCCTAAATGAAAGAGGTTATCTTTAGATTTGCTCGAGCTAATGTGACCAACTGAGCTGTGGTAGCACGGGTAGGTGCACGAGGTATTAAGCAGTGATTCCAGACAACCCCAACATAGTTCCTAGCACGTTCGAGGATGAACGTATGTTTAAGTGGGAGAGGATGTAACGACCCGATCGGTCATTTTGAGCTCTAGCACGCCGTTCAGCAGTTTGAGGCTATGAGCAGCTTCAATTCAGGCATTATGACTTGTATGCATAATCGAAATTGAATTTCGGAAAGTTCGGAGTTGATTTGGAAAAAGAATCCTCATTTCGGAAGCTTTAAGTTGAAAGAATTAACTAGGATTGGATTTTTGAGTAAACAACATCGGAATCGGTATTCGAAGGTTCCAGCAGGTTCGTATGATAATTTCGGACTTGGACGTATGCTCAGACAGGGTTTTGGATGACCCGGGAGCGTTTAGGCACCTATGGTGGAAGTTAGCATTTTGGAAGAAATTTTATAAGATTGGGTTGAAGGGCATGTCAGTGTTATCAATGTCCATTCGGGATTCCGAGTCTGGGAGTAGCTCCGTATGGTGATTCGTGGTGTTGGGAGCGCGATCGAAAGTGAATTCGGAGGTCCGTGGGTCGATTTT
>NW_017685599.1:4660-6714 GCF_001879085.1 Nicotiana attenuata | reverse complement strand
ACAGTGAGAAGGATGTTCTGTCTAAGGAATGTGTTATCCTAGAAGAAAAATGTAAAAGGTTAGAGTCTAGGGCTGATGAGAGTGACAACACAAATACTGAGTTGAAGAACCAGGTTCATCAACTTGAAAATAAGATTCTAGAACTTAGATCTGAAATATTAAACTGAAATTAGGGACAGGAAAGAAAAGGGCTGATCAATCATTTCTCACCCTAGAAGAAAATCTAGGAAAAATGAAAGATGAACTGTACAAGAAAGATGAATTGATTAAAGTCCTAAAAGAAGATTTAGGAAAGGTAAAGCATGAACTAGACAGAACATGCAAATGGAACAAGGCTTCCGATGCACTCTCCTGGCTGCAAGAACATCATAGTAGCAACAAGAGAGGACTTGGATTTGGGACACAAGCTCCAAAATGGGATCCCAAAAACAAGTATCTCACACTTCCTGAGAATAAGATCTGCACACACTGTGGTAATACTGGCCATTACAAAAATGAATGTAATGCAAGAGAAAAGGCCAGTCAAAAGAACAAAGCCTTTGTTCAAGAAAAGCACAAATTGCCTGGTTGGGCAAAGAAAAATTTAATTCATCCTTTTGCCCATAGAAAGGGACCCAAACTAGTTTGGGTTCCTAAGACTAATTCATGATTTCTTTTTGCAGGACCAAGTGAAGGGAAGTAGCCAATATTTAACAATATTTACATTGTAGATCTGTCAACTCTCTCTGAAAATGAACTAACTTGCTTGAGTGTATTAATTAATGATCCCCTCCTTTGGCACAAAGACTTGGCCATACCAGTCTAAATCAATTGAACAAATTAGTCTCCAAGGATTTGGTGATAGGGTTACCAAATATCAAGTTCAAGGAAGACAAAGTTTGTGAGGCATGTGCAAGGGGGAAGCAGGTAAGGTCATCCTTCAAACCTAAGAAAATGGTAAGTACGTCCAAGACGTTGGAACTGGTTCATATGGATCTTTGTGGTCCAATGAAAACCATGAGCAGAGGTGGTAAAATATATGTAATGGTGCTTGTTGATGATTATTCTAGATTTACCTGGGTATTGTTTCTAACTTCTAAAGATGAAGCATTTGAAGTGTTCACTGCTTTTATTAGAAAAACCCAGAAACAATTAGGAAATCAACTTGCATCCATTAGGTCTGATCATGGAACTGAATTTGAAAATGCAAAGTTTGCTAATTTTTGTGATGAAAATGGAATAGATCATAATTTTTCTACCCCTAGGACTCTCAGCAAAATGGGGTAGTTGAAAGGAAGAACAGGACCCTTGAGGATATGGCAAGGACCATGCTACTTTCCAGTAAACTACCTCATAGCTTCTGGGCAGAGTCTATAAACACTGCTTGTTATATAATAAATAGATGCATGACTAGACCTCTTGTAGAGAAAACTCCCTATGAGTTACTTAAAGGGAGAAAACCAAACATATCCCATCTTAGGGCTTTTGGGTGTAAGTGCTATGTGCACAATAATGGCAAAGACTCCCTAGGTAAGTTTGATCCCAGAAGTGATGAGGGAGTATTCTTGGGATATTCTTCACATAGCAAAGCATACAAAGTGTTTAATAAAAGAACTCTATGTGTTGAAGAGAGTGTACATGTTGTGTTTCATGAATCTAACACTCTTTCTGAGAGACAGGAACATGAAGATGAAGCCATTGGACTGGTGAGACAATTGACTGAAGCCACAACACAAGTCAAAGTCGCATCAAAGGAAGGAGAAGGTGATGGAACAGGTCCTCTCACCCAGGGCAACCTGACAGGGGGAACCAATCTGAAGGAACCTGTACCTGAACCTGTTCCTCTGCAGCATAACTGTTGGCCCAAGTAAAGGTTAGTTTTGAAGACTGACAAAGGAACTCATGATGAACCAGGTCCATCCAGTGGTCCATCACTCAGGTGCACAAAAACGGGCAGATTCAAGCATGTGGGATGCACGTGAAGGAGATAAGCTTAACTTGGTGTATTTAATATCTCCTGATCGAAAAGGTTGCATAATTGATAAGGAGAAGGACTCCTTAATCAAAGAGAACAC
>NW_017685599.1:0-612 GCF_001879085.1 Nicotiana attenuata | reverse complement strand
TAAGATCACCTAAAAGGACCAGTTCAATGTTAAACGAAAAAAAAATGAAAAAAATTTTTGGTTAGAAAGTCTATAAATTGTGTATAATTATATTAATTCTTGCTCAGTCTCATACTTTCCATAGTATACTCTTGTGCCATGTGTTAAAATGACTCATTAATCTCTAATGATATTTTCTCTATTTTGGCAAATTTAGACTCACACAAGAGAATTATCAGTGAAGAACCTGGTTCATCAAGATAACACGGTATGTTTTCTACACTCTGCATCATTTGAAATAACTATATTTGGATCATGAGCAGAGAGTCCTACCAAAGACCAAACTCCTTTTGGACATATCCGTTACAAGTGAACCAGTCCCGTTCAAAAGAGTCCCAACCAAATGGAAGTACCTAGATTCTAGGGATACACTCCAACGTCTCTTCAAAATTGAATTTCAGTTTAATTAAACTTCGAAGAGTCTGAAAAGATGTAGCTACCCCATCAATTATTCCTCTGTATATTGATAAGATTTGGTGTATTCCTTACTTCATCTCTCTCAAGCCGTCAAAAACTCTCATTCTTCTTTCATCTTCCAAACACAATCTAATTCTCTTCTCTTCCATACCCTAG
>NW_017685598.1:4721-6715 GCF_001879085.1 Nicotiana attenuata | reverse complement strand
GTTATAATTACTGTAAGCTATGTATATTTGGTACGGGTTGCGCGCCGCAACATAAATTATATCGGATCGGGTTGCACGCCGCAATATATATTGTATTGGGTCGGGTTGCACGCCGCAACATATATTGTATTGGGTCGGGTTGCACGCTGCAACATATATTGTATTGGGTCGGGTTGCACGCTGCAACAGGTGTATATTATAATTAGTGGATCGCGTTGCACGCCGCAACAGTTATATTTATACGTACGGGTCGGGTTGCGCGCCGCAACAGTAGTGCTATCATATTGTTTTGGACATTGTACTGTTCCTTCGTATTTAATTCAGTTTCTGCTGAATTGAACTGTTTCCCCGAGGCATGTACCCCCCTCCCTTATAACTGCTCATTACTCATTTATTTTTCTGCAATATATTATATAACTGTACAGATTTTGTCTGGAGTCTGGTACTAGCCTCGTCACTAGCTCGCCGGGGTTAGGCCAGACACTTACCAGCACATGGGGTCAATTGTGCTGATGCTACACTCTGTGCTCTTTTGCACAGATCCAGGTGTTAGACAGCAGCTGCAGTAGCGCGGGAGTTAGCCTTCAGTCCAGCGAGACAACAAGGTAGTTCTGCAGGCGTCCGCAGGCCCCGCGTCTCTTCTATCTTTTATTTCAGTCTGTTATCTCATGTATTTCGAGACAAACAATTATATTTTCTTTCAAACGGTTGTATTTAGCACTCTTAGTAGTTCGTGAGTATGTGACACCAGTTCTTGGGTAGAGGTTTATGTTGAGTTTCCGCATTTGTTGCTCAGATTCGTTAATTTTAGACTTCCTCTTATTTACTTTATTCCGCTATTTTTATGATATTACCGATAATTGTTAAATGAAGTAAATTGGATAATGCTAAAGGTAGTTAAGGGTTGGCTTGCCTAGCTCTCATCAGTAGGCGCCATCACGACTCCCGAAGGTGAGAAATTCGGGTCGTGGCAGTTGTCTACACTTTCGGACGCACAAGCCTCAATTAAATTAAATGCTTAAACTATTTATAGTGCTTATCAAATTGCAATAGATAATGCTAGACCAAATGTTCCAACTGCTTCTTTTTCTAATTCTCACTCATCTAAATGAACTGCGGGAGTAAGAGCACTTACTGCTTGGGCCGGGTTCAGGGGTTCTCAAGGTTCTAGTACTATTTATTATTCACAACTAAATGAGCTTGAAGTTTATTTGTCACATGGGATTGAGGAAGTGAATCCCGACGGCTCATTTAATCTTTTGGAATGGTGGAAGGACAAAGAAAAATACTTTCCAATTCTTTCAAGGATGGCCCGAGATATTTTAACCATTCAAACTTCAACAGTGGCATCGGAGAGCGCTTTCAGTCAAGCAAGACCGAAACTCGGTGATTATAGAGCGTCTATGAGGGAAAGCTTGGAAAAATCAGTACTTTTCAGAGATTGGATCCGTTCGGAACGAAGAAATTTTGGACTTGCTGAATCACAACCAGAGGTAGACGAAACTTACAAAGAAATGCTAGCTGAACTTGCGGAGGATGCAGCTTCGCCCGGAAGCGGTGATGAACAAGCTTCTTTTCCGCCACCACCAACGGAAATTCCTCGGAACCTTGAAGGATTTATGAAATTTGTAAGAGATACCATGTAAAATTAATATGTAACTTGTATTTTGCACATCTTGATTAGTTTCATTTTCTTCTCAATGGTGGTATTAGCACCTTGTTGTGCTCATTCCATGGGGGGAGGAAGACTAAGAAAGATATTGCCATGTTTTGTTGATGCTATAGTATAAATTATAATGCATTGCTTTAAATATCTCTTTACAATATTTTTGTGTTTAAATTTGAATTGACAATTCTATAATGTAGTTTTTACAAGGTAATTGCCTTAGATAACAATTTTTTTTTTATATAATGTATTGCTTTGAATATCTCTTTACAATATTTTTAGTGTTTAAATTTGTAATTGTACAATTCTATAATGTAGTTTTTACAGG
>NW_017685597.1:5579-6716 GCF_001879085.1 Nicotiana attenuata | reverse complement strand
TTATCCCCCAGAGGCTATAGAGTTAGGAAAAGTTTCAAATTTGTTCTTTCCTGTCGTGCGGTTTTGTTTCTCAAATGCTAAACTGAAACCTCTACTCTTGCCCCTTCGCGAATGGCGAGGTCATGTACCGCTTCTTCAGCTGAGCAACAGCACAGACCAGTTAGGTCACCAGCTTTGACTCGAGATCAGATTCATCGACTTGGCTCGTCATGCTCTTATCATAGTTCTCCCCCCGTGAGGGAGAGTGAGGAGGTTCATTGAGGGACTCGTCCAGCCCGCTCAGAGATGCTAGAGGTGGAGGTAGAGGCATTAGAGGTGGAGGTAGAGATGCTAGAGGTGGAGGTGCAGGTATTGTTCTGGTTTGTGGTAGAGAAGCTTCGATTTTATTTAGCGCCGTATCTGGTCATGCCTAGTGGTTCTTTGAGTGCCCTTGTTTATGTGCCTACGCCGGTGGGTGTGGTGGATCGCGTCCATTGTTCATGTATAGTGGTTATTGGAGGTTTTGAGACTCGTGTAGATTTGCTTCTTCTGGACATGGATGATTTCGGTGTTATATTGCTGATGGACGGGTTATCACCTTACCACGCTATCTTGGGCTGTCATGCCAAGACTGTGACCTTAGCTTTACCGGGTATGCCTCGTTTAGAGTGGAGAGGGACTCCAGGTCATTCTACCCGCAGTGTCATGTCGTATGTGAAGGCTCGGCGTATGGTTGAGAAGGGGTGTCTGGCTTATTTAGCTTATGTTCTGGATTCCAGTGCTGAGGTTCCCTCTCTCGATTCTGTGCCCGTTGTTCGTGATTTCCCTGATGTTGTTCCTTCAGACCTGCCGGGTATGCCACCCGACAGGGAAATAGATTTCTGCATTGATCTGGTTCCGGGAACTCAGCCCATATCTATTCCGCCATATCGTATGGCCCCGCCGGGGATGAAAGAGTTAAAAGAACAGTTGCAAGACTTGCTTGAGAAGGGTTTCATTAGACCCAGCATTTCGTTGTGGGGTGCGCCGGTGTTGTTTGCTAAGGAAAAAAAAGATGGTTCGATGAGAATGTGTATTGATTACCGGCAATTGATCAAGGTTACAATCAAGAATAAGTATCCACTGCCGAGGATTGATGATTTGTTCGACCAGCTTCAG
>NW_017685597.1:0-2209 GCF_001879085.1 Nicotiana attenuata | reverse complement strand
GACCTCGTTTTGGGGTCGAATTTGAAAACAAATTGTATATTCGGGCTCGTGGGGGAACGGGTGATATGGAATTGGTTCGAACCTCGGGTTTTGACCAAGCGGGCTCGGGGTCGATTTTTGGAATTTTGGGAAGAAGGCTTAGAAAACTATATTTAGGCATTGGGTTTGATTTGTTTGGATTATATTAATGTTGTGAAGTCGTTATTTCAAAGATTTGATTGAGTTGGAGCCGAATTCGAGAGGGAAAGCGGTCGTTGTGGATTGATTTAGCCGTGGAAGTTGAGGTAAGTGTTTGGTCTAACTTTGGCTTGAGGGAATAGGAGTAGAGTCTTATTTGCTACTTGCTAATTGTCGAGTACGATGTATAGGCATGGTGACGACTATCTATACATTGGTTTCTAGCATGACCGTGAGTCCTATATTGTGATTTTCATGACTTCGTTGTATTATTCATGCCTTGGTGATTATTTCTATTTGTTGTGCAACGATGTGGAAAGAATCGTGACTTATGGATATTGAGGAGCATTGGCCCAGTTGTATAGCGAATTGCGAAAGTATAAGTGATAATTGAACCTCTAGAGCATTGGCTCGAGTTGTGAAGTGAATTGTGAAGTAAAAGTGAGGAGAGAAAAGATCATTATGTTGTCCCTTGGCGGGCCATTTTCGAATTGTGGTTCCCTTGTACTGTGTTCTTAATTGATACTACGGACGCTTAGGTTAATGCTTCCTTGTGTTGAGTGATGACTATAGTTATAGCTGAGGTAGTTAAGTGTTGTCATAGATTGGTTATAGCTGAGGTAGTTAAGTGTTGTCATAGGTTTGTTGTAGCTGAGATAGTTAAGTGTTGTCATAGGTTGGTTATAGCTGAGGTAGTTAAGTGTTGTAATAGGTTGGTTATAGCTGAGGTAGTTAGGTGTAGCAACAAGTTTGATTATAGTTGTGGTAGTTAGATGTTGTAACAGGATTGATCATAGTTGTGGTAGATAGGTGTCGTAACTGGATTGATTATAGTTGTGGCAGTTAGACGTTGCAACAGGATCGTTTATAGCTGCGATAGTTAGATGTTGGGACCAGTGCGGTTATAGATGTTTCTCCCTTGCCGGGACATTTGATTTAACATTTTTTTCCCTTGCCGGGAAGTTATTATGTTGTTGTTCCCTTGCCGGGAAGTTATACATTGTTGTCCTCCAGCCTGGATTATTTTGTTATATTGTGATTGATGAAATGGGAGCGTGTGGTACGCCTACCACGTAGTAGTATGAAATGGGATCGTGTGGTACGCCTACCACGTGATATTTGAGGATCGGGTTGCACGCCGCAATAATGATATTTGAGGATCGGGTTGCACGCCGCAACAATGATATTTGAGGATCGGGTTGCACGCCGCAACAATGATATTTGAGGACTGGGTTGCACGCGCGCAACAACGATATTTGAGAGTCGGGTTGCACGCCGCAACAATAATATTTGAGGGTCGGGTTGCACGCCGCAACAATGATATTTGAGGGTCGAGTTGCACGCCGCAACAGTTGCTGATTCAAGGGTGTTTAGTTGGAGTGTTCGTTTCTTGATTCGTTGTAAATTCTTTGGTTGTTTCCATCTTTATATTGTGTTTTCCTAATCGTAACTGTTGCCTCCCCATAACATGTTCCCCCTTCCGTTATTGACTGTTTACTTCCCGTATTTCTTTCCGTCGTATGTATATATTTGAACTGCATAGGTTTATCTGGTAGTCTGGTCCTAGCCTCGTCACTACTTCGCCGAGGTTAGGCTAGGCACTTACCAGCACATGGGGTCGGTTGTGCTGATGCTACACTCTGTGCATCTTTTTGCACAGACACAGCGCCGGAGCAGCAGCTTGTGGACAGCAGTAGAGGATTCGGGAGCTGACTTCAGTCCAGGGACATTCGAGGTAGCCTTGCTGACGTCCGCAGGCCCGGAGTCCCTTTCTGTTTTATTCAGTTTGTTATCATTTGTACCGAAGCAGACAGTTTTATGTTTCATTCGAACCTTGTATTTAGTATTCTCTAGACGTTCGTGAGTATCGTGACACCAGTCTTGGGTAGAGGATTTTGTCAAGTTTCCGCATTTCTTTCAGTTAAATATATTTGAGACTTCCGCTTTATTATTAAATGCTTCATTGTTTCTAATACTGACGATGTTTGCTAAAAGAGGTAATTGAGAATTGGCTTGCCTAGCTCCTACTAGT